>NC_048448.1:2788124-3090684 GCF_004353265.1 Vitis riparia | reverse complement strand
GGCCTTTATCACAATGGTAGCATTGAGGTTGAATAAATTGTAAAAACTACAAACAGGAAAAAGGATGGGGCATTTTACACCCTTAAAATGCCGAGGATGATGATTCATTATAGCAATTAAATCAATAAATGTATTATAGAGAACAGTATTCAGAGATGGTTTCTATTTAAGGGAGCTCACCTTAAGATTTCCAGCAACATTAAACGTGACAGCAGTTGTTGAGTGAATCACATAGAAGATGGAGAAGTTGAGGCAGAAAGCCAAAACCCCAGAACTGAAAATGATGATGAGGGCCGGACCTATAGACTCGTGAGTTTGAAACCAATCTATAACACCAGGACCTTCAAGTACCATTGCTGGCACTGCCAAGATCATGGTTGCAAAAGGTGCCATGTAGTACACTGTGTTTATGCTAAAGGGTAAACAAAAATAATCACAAGACAAGTATGAGTTGAACATCAATAAAACATACAAAAAGAAAATAAAATAATGTATTCTATAATACTTAAACAATTCACGACAATTAAATGCTTTGTTGACTCGCTTTCAATAGCTATTAAGCAAGCATCAATAAAGAAATATTTTTAATATCTTAGCAAAAATGCCCAGACTACAAAGCAGATGCAAGATGAGAGCAAGTAGGAATATGGAAGCACAGATTATTTACAGAACACACTCTTAACTCCACATAATTGAAAAGATGGAATAAAAAACAAGTTGAAAGATCTCTTCCACATACAAAAACACGAAATACATAAGGAGATTCAAATCCTAAACCTACAACAACTCGACCCCATTCTTTTCCACCTGAGTCAATGCCCAGGAGTAATTGAACAAAGCATTAGCTCCAAAGCACCCATTCCCCACATGCAAGTGGGAAGATCTGCATGCAATTAGCAACAATACAGTATTTAGTATCAACATTACTTTTTTATCATGCAAAAATCAAATGGAAACTGCACAATCATCGCAAAGGGCAGTGTTGACAAGTCCATATGACCTATCTGTCTGGCTCAAGAAAAAAGGGTCTCAGAATGAATGGAAGTTTCACAGGGGGACCCTCACAGCCTAAAAGTTCTTCAATTCCTCTTCTTCCACACAAACCAAAAGAAGCATCCAGGAGACCTCTCCACAAACATTCACTACTGTTATTATCTAGTTTATCCCACCAGCCCAATAAAAAAAATAAGTTCATTCTGAATGAGACAAACATCCAATGAATCCTAATAAGACAGTATGCATAAACCAACAAGTTTGAAGCTACAGTAAAGTAAAACCAATAAAATGAGAATTTCTCACTTGTAACTATGAATAAATTCCAAAAGCACCTAAAATGAGTGACACTACCCTCAATAAAGCTACACCTGAAGGTGCAAGTTCTCAGAAAAGAGGCGAGGAAAAAAAAACAGTTTAAAAGAACTTTTTACAAAGGTCAAGCAGCATGGTGACTGCAGAATATATTACCTCAAGATCAAAGTGCAGAATTCAACGACGGTGCCAGAGCAGTACATGAGAACATTATTATCAATGACAAGAAGCAGCCAATGAATAAATAGCCTTCATCATCCAAACCTCCAACATATTCTATTGGAAACTCATCCACAATGCTACATTAAAATTATGTTGGAAAAGTACCAACTCCATTTTAAACCAGGAATTTCTTATGATTACTAAGATATTAACATCCTTTATGCCTCTTCTGAAGTTAGTTCTACGCATAAACCTTTTTTAAATAGGAAAAAAAATATCCTTTTTTATTTGGCCCCCATTGGGAGTCTGGGACTGGAACCTACTACCTCCCACAATCCCACCCAACCCCTTAACACTTGAGATAGGCCTCAAGGGTTGGTTCCATGCATAAACCTGAACACATTCTCATACAACATAATTAGAAGCATGCATATCCTATGTCCATTCTTTCCAAGAGCCTGACAAAAAAGAGTCAGTTATTTATGCAACTTTTATACTGGGCAAACAAAGCAAGCATAAAGATGATTAGCTGCCCTTTTCAAACTTAGAAGTTGCAATATCATGCACTATATCTCAAAAGAATACATATATTCATTTCATTCGTATAAACAATGCATAAATAATATCATGGGTAGGCAAAAGGTCATCTGCCTTGGTGAGGTCACGATCACCCAAATGCCTTGCCACACTGATAGACATGAATCCACGCTAGTTAAGATGGAAGATCATACTACATTTTGAAACAATAAACTAGTTACCCTATTTGCTTGCTTCTGGCCCACAAATCTTTTGAAGAATGGAATCAGTTCAAATAAGATCAAAACCTGATAACAGCATAGGCGACCAACTTACATCATCAAGCTATTGAACCAGATATTACTATCAAGGGATTCTTTGCCACATTAAACCACCAAATACACACAGAAACCATGATTGTCCATCAAAGTTTAGTGGACTGACACAAGCCACCAAACACAAGATTGACTAGTGTATAAACAAGTCAAACATGATTTACTCGTGTATAACCCATTTATTAACAGTTAACTTGAACCGACATACCAAACCTATTTAAAAAATAATAACTAACAAATATATTTTAGAAAAATAGAAATAGTGAAAAAAGTTAAAATTTACCCTTCCTAAGTTTCTCTAGAAAACATAAAGAATTAAAACCCTTTGACCCAAACCTACTAGAAACTGAAGCTAGCTCTCCTGTTAGCTTAGCTCTAGCTAACTGTAACATTAATTTTTGGCCCAAGCTGTTCACATATTGACAAGTTTCAGGTTCAAGTCTCAGAAAGGACAAAAGAAACCAAAAACAACAATGTTTCCAATCAATAGAAGGAAATCCTAATTATACAATTATGTCCAACTTCAAAGTCGAATCAGCTTAGCTTTGAAATTATAATTTCAAAAGAATGCCTGCTTGAAAAATCAGTGTATTTATCAAAGTATATGGCATTGGGATCCTCCTTTTAAGAATAGCACATCACACCAGTTAAAACTAACCAAATCAATCCCACGGCCCAAATCTTAAAAAAGGTCCACTTTCCCATTTCAGCTTGATCGACATTGAATACGTCTGTCAAATGACTAAATCTAGAAAACCTAATACCAACTTGGAAACACAATAAAGCTAGAATCAGACCAGTCTAAGCCTCTGGTGACATAGAAAACCAGGACATTACCTACATTTTTCAGTAATAACTGCATAAAACAAAACCTCACACTTGGACATGAGCTTCTAAATTCTAAGAGCATTTAACAAAAATACTTTCAACTCAGATATTACTGACAATTAAAATCAACAACTTTAATTCCATATGAACTGTAGAACAGGAATGCGAGAAAAAGGCATCACACAAAATCTAAATTTCATGATCTAAATTATTGTTACACCACAGTCCCATGAGAGTTCACACGCAAGACCAGCTTCAGTTAAAATAATCCTGAGGCAAACTTGATCAAAACCAAATGGAAATGGGCCTTTTTCACAGTTCAAAGGAAAAAAAAAACCAACAAAATAAGAAAGAGGAAGAACAAAGGTATTACCTATCAAATTTATATCCATGCAACAAAGACTCCGCAAGTATGGTCTTTGTGGAAGTAGCCAGACAGCCAAATAAGGCAGCACAAAATCCAAACATATTAAAGCTGAGCTCTGTGACAGATGTAAGAAGAATTCCTCCAACAATGGGTACCAAAGAAGCCCAAATTCGCCATTCAAAGTATTTTCTCCAAACCATCCACTGCAAAACAACTGTTTAAAACATATCTGAATCAGAAGCAAGTATCATACAGTAATATAAATAATATCAGAGCTGATGAAAAAGCAATGATGTGTTTATAACAACACATTCTAAACCTGACCTGTTGTTGCAGGAGTGAATGACTTTATAGTCTGCATAAAAGAAACTGGAATGTAACGCAAACTCACGTTCCCCAACACTATGTTAATACAGAATACAAATGACATGGGAAATATCCGTCTCCAGCGATCTTCAGGGTCAACCACTATCAGTGGCTTAAGCTTCAGTACCTTGATTACCAGATAGGCTCCAATAGCAGAGCATATGAAGTGAATACATGACACTGACAGAGGAAATTTGAAATCCAGTTTCTGCACAAGAAATTACTTCAGATTCCCAGAAATTCAGATCATAACCATGCAGTCATGAACAATAAAACAAATGAAAGGGACCAAACAATTCCTTTTTCCGAGTTAATATTTTGCAACAGTGATTAGAAACCAATTATTCTATGAATAAATGATGAAATCCGGTTGTGCATATGAGATATAAAACCGACCAAAAACAAAGCTCCAAAGAGGGTTATTTCTATCATTCCATGGAAGCACAACAAACAGCAACACTTCCACGTAGTAGATTATAAGTTAGCATTATAACAGACTAAAATTAGGAAATTATCAGTTCCATCAATAGGAAAATAACAAAATCTTCAGGATAATTTGCACAGAAAGATTTAGGAACAAGAGAACAACGCACTTAAGAATACTTTGACATTCCTACTAGCCTACACATTCTAGATCCATGCTTAAATCATATCCCAGTATAGATAGAACAAGAAAATGCGATTGTTAAAACGGAAATAATTAAGAAACTATTGTCCTATCAGATCCAGAGCTTCAAATTCTTCCATCTAGTAACCTCCATTGTAAACCAAAATTTGTTCAAATGAACCAGCCAGATGAACTGACAATTTTTAATCCGAATGACCAGTACAAACCAAAACCTACAAAAACTAAGACACAGAAAAGCCTTGTATATTTATCAGCACTTCAGACAAACAGAAGGTACTCCAGTCAAGGTGGCCAGAAGGAACCAAAATTGACAGCCCAGCTAAGGTTTCCTGCTCAGCCAAACAAACTTGCGAATGGGGCAAACAGCTCAAATTATAATCAAAATTTAAAACGAGAAAGCAGATAAATCACAACCAGCTCATTACATCACCGACAATTTTGCACGTCTTTTTGTTTGTAAAATCCCAGCATATTGAGCATTATTATTTGCAGAGCAAACATGCATACATTTTTCTAATAATTTATTAAATATAATCACTGCCTACATGGCAACTGGAATAGAGAGGGGAAACACAAAATTAAAATATTTGACTACTAGACATTGTTTATCGCAAGCACACCATCAACTGTCGCCGTGTCACGATTATGATTCACCGCTGTTTCTGAATGAAGAGATAGAAATAAAATAGAATAAAATAAAAAAATCAACACAATAATGGAGGGAAAAAAAAAAAACACTGATTCAAAAATAAAAATGAAAATTTCCAAACCCAAAATCAATTTTTCAGCAAAATTAAACAAACCCTTTGAACATCTAAAATTTGAAGATGAAAACATAAACTGAAAAAGAAAATCACAACAAAATTAAGCCAACCCATTGAACAATTGCCAATATGGAGATCAAACCACATCCAGAAACAGAATAAAACAAAATTAAGGAAATGAAATCCATTCGACAAAAGCCGAAAGAGGGGGATTTGAGAATCTGAAAAGCAGAAAGCAAACCTGAAAGATCCACTTGTTCATGATAATCACGGTGACATTGAACCCCCACCATTGAAGGATGGCAAGCAGAGATCTAAACGCGCTCCACTGGCAAAGAAGACTCTCCTCCATCTGTTCCTCTCTGCCCCCAAGAGACAACCCAAAAACCGCAGATCAAACACAACCCACCAAAGATCAACCACACCCCACTTCAATTCCTCTGTTCCCAACGATTCTGAGAGATTAAAACGAGAGCGGAGGGAGGAAAATAGAAAATAGAAGCGCAATAAAGGCCAAAAGGGGAGGACGCAGAGGGAATTAAAGCAGCTGGGCTTTTATTCAGAGAGGAGAGTGTGTAACGCAGGATGTAGCTCCTCTCCCATGTGATTGTGTGTGTATTTTTTGTGTGTTCCCCTTTCCCCTTCTCTCTTCAATTCTAAAACGTACTCGCCTTCTCCTTCTCTCACGCCATGGAAATTATGTATGTATCGTCTCGTTTCCCTTTACCCTTTTTCTCTCTTTTATTTTGATTTCCTATTTTAATTTTTATTAATTAATTTGGTCTAGTCCCACTTTCCTCCCCCACCTTCCTAGGTTGGGGGAGTCATGAGGGACAGAAAATCGGAGCCGTTCAATGAATATACCTGTTGACGTTGACCATACTTTTCTAACTTTCTGATGGCCGGGGGTTTTAAATATGTTTATTTAATCACATCTGATGCTGTCCTTCCTCCTTCCATTGCTCAGATTCTGAATCTTCAGATCCTACGGTTACCCTTCATTACAATCTCCATCAATGCGGTGTCCTCATCCCCGCATATCATAAACTAGTCTCATTTCCCACCCCTTCCCGGAAAATAAATGAAATTTGTGTCTCCATGATTCCCAAAAACCTAACAGAAAAAATGTCTAATATATGATCGGTTAAGAGTTTTCCATAATTGTGTGCCATGTTGCCACATTATTAGAAGTCGTACATGGTATGCTACATAATTTTCAAATGTGAATGGGTGCAATTTATTAACTTATTTATCATATAAATTAAATTAAATTATTAAGTTAAATTTATCAAACACCCACTTGATTTATTCACGTGTTTTTAATAAAATGTTTTAGTTTTCAAAAAAATAATAAATAATTTTAATGGTTGATGCAACTCCCACACCGCACTGACGGGACCTAGTCAAATGGGGTGTGGGCATGGGCTTAGACCAGTCAATTTCGTAACATTTTCGTCGACTAACCACTTTTAAATATGTATATAAAATAAAATAATAATAAAGAAGTATCTTGTTAGGGTGCGTTGGACCTTGACACGTTTGGGTCTAGGGGCTTATGTGGGGAAGGCGCCAAACACAGCACAAATAATATGCCAGAAAATATTCTTTTTTTTTTATTATTTTTTAGCATAAGACCCACCTCCCTTGAGTCACCAATACGACAGAATTAAGTATATAAACACACTTGATTTATATTTTCTAAAGTTTATTTTCTTAACATCCAAGCAATGGTTCTAGTCGGCGACTCGGCTGTAGTCGAGATGGTTTTTTGGGAGACAATTCAGTGAACATGTGAAGGAAGAGTTCCGTGGTGATGTTGCCTCATGTCTTCGCAAAGTGTACTATGACTCCTGGCTACAGGACACATGGAGGAAATTTGTGGCCAAAAGGAAAGGTCAATCTTCTTGTAGATCAAGTTTCTCCCCCCACCCAACCCATCTCATACCCCATACTTTGGATTCGAAATGGGAAATATCAAGACTGTGATATTGTAAAATTAGTGCATACAGGTGAACATTTTCTTGTGATCATTATCTGGATTTTTAATTAATGACAGTGATGGTGTGGGTATAGAAGTCGAAAATGATCAAAGATGAAGGGGAGTGAAGTGGGCGTTTTAGCTGAAATTGGAGTTTAATTATATTTTAAATATTTTTTAATATTAAATTTATAGTTTTTCAATTTCAGTATCCCATAATTGGGTGATGAAAAGAAAGCCGACTTCACAAGTGGACCATCACCAAACACCAAGAAGACCCGTTGGGTTAAAAAAGTGATTTCGCTTTTGTGAGGCTGGCAATGGGGGCGACTTGCCAACCTCCCTTTCAACTTTGTCTTGCCCTCCATACCCAGTCTTGAGTGTTCCTACGCCCGCAAATACACTCTCTTGCCTAGTCAAATGAAAATCATTCAAGAAAGGAGCATAGAAGATGGGATTATAACCTCCAAATCCGCAGAGGAAAAGGCATTTGGAAAGTGGGACTTGGACACCATGTGTTGAAATGAGATCAAATCAAGTTATTCTATTGTGCTTCCGCTTTTTTCCTCTCTTTTGGCCTTTTTCCCTTTTCATATAGAGCAATGGAGCACAGGCGGGACAATGACATGATTTCTCACAACCCAAGCTTACCTTGAAGATACCGTTATGCCCTTTGACGGAGTAGGGATGCGGAAGCGAAACAGGGGCATCTTCCGAGATTTATTCCACACGCTACGTCGACTTTTGGGTGAAGGTCTCCCTAACTAATTAAGGGGTGCCGACCATGCAAGTGGGGTGTGCCAAAAAATCACGATCTATAGGATCGCGGGCCTGAATTCAAATCTTTGAAATTAAAAAGGAGAACAACGTTGTTGAAGAAAAAGTCGGTATTAGACCAGGGCGACTCCACTAGGGGGCATAGGTTGGGCCGAGAAACAAAGGCCCTAAGATTTTTGTGGGTTGGGTGCGATCAACACAATGCATGAATATATCGTGCGAATCCTGAAGTTGCCGGGTCTTAGGAATCAGAATAAAAAGTGTTTCCTTCTCCCCCACAACTTGGGGAAGCCGCCCTAAGAGTTGGGCCTGGCTCCTACTTTATTCATAACAGAACAGTGGTTGAAGAACAATAGTTTTAATTAGTAATTTTATGAAATATTTTTAATATTTTAAAAAAATTTATCATTCAAGTGTTATAAATATAAGAAACGTTTGTTTGAAATCACTATCAAACACATTTTTACATAATCACATCCCAATTTATTTCATATATTAGACGATCTTATTTGAAATGTGAAAATAAAACTTGGGAGGCCATTTTTTTCTTTTTCTTTTTTATTTTGTAAACAAATTGTAAATTTGATTAAATATGATCTTTTTAATAAAATATAAAGAACAACATTATACTAATATGGTAAAGTATATGTTTTTATTATAAATATTATAAAAAAATATGGATATTAACATCCTCATTTTTTATTTATATTATACGAAATAATTAATAATAATTCAAAACTAATAGTCGCTAAAAATATTTTATTTAATATGAATTTAAAAACAAATGAATTTTAATTTTTAAGGTGTAAATGAACAATTTTTTTTATATATGTACGCATTTAGTTATTCAAGTAATGGCAAAGTATTGTAAATTTTTATTTATTTTGTAATTAATTAATTAGTTTTTTGAATTCCAATTATTCTTAAAAATTAGAAGAATCATTAAATAATTCAAAATATTAATTATGTTTATAATATATTTACTTAATAAGAAAATTTAGAAAATATAATTGTGTATATCAAAAAAAATAGTAAAGTTGTGATGTCCCACATCGGATAGGGGAGCAAGTTCCTGGCGCTATATATGTAGAGGCTCCTCTTAACTAAGTAGACGCGTTTTAAAGCCGTGAGGGCCCCCTTGGGCCCAAAGTGGACAATATCTACATGGTTGGGTGCGGGTCGTTACAAATGGTATCAGAGCCGATCCCCGACCCCGGTGTGGGGGTTTGTTTGGCTCCGTAAGGGGTGTTTGTCTGTTTGGTCCTGCAATCCCATGGGACACAACGAGGACGTTGTGTCTGCATGGGGAGGTATTTGTGATGTCCCACATCGGATAGGGGAGCAAGTTCCTGGCGCTATATATGTAGAGACTCCTCTTAACCAAGTAGACGCGTTTTAAAGCCGTGAGGGCCCCCTTGAGCCCAAAGCGGACAATATCTACATGGTTGGGTGCGGGTCGTTACAAAAGTCATGGCTTATAATGTGTTGTTAGTTTTGGTTCATTAATTTTTGTGGTGATTATACATATATATTTTAGTTTAAAAATAATTTGAAAGTTTATTAAACTCATTAATAAATTCAATAGAAAACCTCAATGTATATTTCATAAAATTTATAAAAATCTAATTACGTGCATAACACATACACTAAAGTCATTATACACCATTTTTATCAATGAATATATGATATTAATTAGACCCATGTTTGAGTTTCCATTTATTTTAAAAATTATTAAATTCGATAATCAACAACATTAAGTTTTGGTTGATTTGAAATCTATTTGTTTAATGAAAAACATATGTATGATTTCATACATGGGAAAAACAATAGAGTCATCCTATCCCAATTTTGTTTTCCATAAATTTATTACTTTATTTGATTGAATTTCAAATTATTTGTAAAATTTATTAAACTTATCATTGAATCCAACAAATTGTAATTACATTTACAAATTTATTGAGGTTTACAAAATGGATAAAATTTAAATTAATGTTTTTCTACTTTTTTTTCATAGTCAAAAAGGTCATTTTTTGAAAAATAAAAAATTCATATCCTTCTTCTCAATTTCCATACTTTCTCTAGGTCTTTGGCTTAAATAGTGAATTTATATGGACTAAAACATAATTGTCCCAAAAACAATAGAGTAATCCTATCCCAATTTTGTTGGTTTTTTTTAGTTTATTTACTTGGAAAAAAAATTTCATAAAATTATAATTACATATAAAAAATATAATTACATGCATAAGACATTCGCTAAAGTCATTATACATTATTTTTATCCATTAATATATGATATTAATTAGACTCATATTTGAGTTTCCATTTATTTTAAAATCTATTAAATTGGATAATCAACAACATTAAGTTTTTATTGATTTGAAATATGTTTGTTTAATGAAAAATATATATATGGTTTTATATATGCGAAAAACAATAGAGTCATCCTATCTCAATTTTGTTGTTCATAGATCTATTACTTTATTTAATTAAATTTCAAATTATTTTTAAAATTTATTAAACTTGTCATTGAATCCAACATATTAAACTTTATCGGTTTTTTTAGTTTATTTACTTGGTAAAAAAATTTCATAAAATTATAATTACATATAAAAAATCTAATTATGTGCATAAGACATACATTAAAGTCATTATACACCATTTTTATCCATGAATATATGATATTAATTAGACCCATATTTGAGTTTCCATTTATTTTAAAATTTATTAAATTGGATAATCAACGACATTAAGTTTTTGTTGATTATAAATCTATTTGCTTAATGAAAAATATATGTATGATTTTATACATGAGAAAAACAATAGAGTCATCTTATCCCAATTTTGTTGTTCATAGATCTATTACTTTAATTTTTTAAATTTATTAAACTTGTCATTGAATCCAACATATTAAACTTTGTTGGTTTTTTTAGTTTATTTACTTGGTAAAAAAATTTCACAAAATTATAATTACAAATAAAAAATTTAATTACGTGCATAAGATATGCACTAAAGTCATTATACATCATTTTTATCCATAAATATATGATATTAATTATACCCATATTTGAGTTTCCATTTATTTTAAAATTTATTAAATTGGATAATCAACAACATTAAGTTTTTGTTGATTTGAAAACTATTTTTTTAATGAAAAATATATATATGATTTTATACATGGGAAAAACAATAGAGTCATCCTGTCCCGATTTTGTTGTCCATAGATCTATTACTTTATTTAATTGAATTTCAAATTATTTTAAAATTTTATTAAACTTGTCATTGAATCCAACATAATAAACTTTATTAGTTTTTTTTAGTTTATTTACTTGGTAAAAAAATTTCATAAAATTATAATCACATATAAAAAATCTAATTACGTGCATAAAACATACATTAAAGTCATTATACACCATTTTTATCCATAAATATATGATATTAATTAGACCCATATTTGAGTTTCCATTTATTTTAAAATTTATTAAATTGGATAATCAACAACATTAAGTTTTTGTTGATTTGAAATCTATTTGTTTAATGAAAAATATATCTATGATTTTATGCATAGAAAAACAATAGAGTCATCCTATCCCAATTTTGTTGTCCATAGATTTATTACTTTATTTGATTGAATTTCAAATTATTTTTAAAATTTATTAAACTTGTCATTGAATCCAACATATTAAACTTTGTTGGTTTTTTTAGTTTATTTACTTGGTAAAAAAATTTCATAAAATTATAATTACATATAAAAAAATATAATTACGTGCATAAGACATACACTAAAGTCATTATACACCATTTTTGTCCATGAATATATGATATTAATTAGACCCATATTTGAGTTTCCATTTATTTTAAAATTTATTAAATTGGATAATCAACAACATTAAGTTTTTGTTTATTAGAAATCTATTTGTTTAATGAAAAATATATGTATGATTTTATACATGAGAAAAACAATAGAGTCATCCTATCCCAATTTTGTTGTCCATAGATCTATTACTTTATTTGATTGAATTTAAAATTTTATTAAACTTGTCATTGAATCTAACATACTAAACTTTGTTGTTTTTTTTAGTTTATTTACTTGGTAAAAAAATTTCATAAAACTATAATTACATATAAAAAATCTAATTACGTGCATAAGACATACACTAAAGTCATTATACGCCATTTTTATCCATGAATATATGATATTAATTAGACCCATATTTGAATTTCCATTTATTTTAAAATTTATTAAATTGGATAATCAACAACATTAAATTTTGGTTGATTTGAAATCTATTTGTTTAATGATATATATATATATATATATATATATATATATGTATGTATGATTTTATGCATGAGAAAAATAATAGAGTTATCAAATCTCAATTTTGTTGTCCATAAATTTATTACTTTATTTGATTGAATTTCAAATTATTTTTAAAATTTATTAAACTTGTCATTGAATCCAACATATTAAACTTTGTCGGTTTTTTTAGTTTGTAAAAAATTTTCATAAAATCATAATTACATATAAAAAATCTAATAACGTGCATAAGACATACACTAAAGTCATTATACACCATTTTTATTCATTAATATATGATATTAATTAGACTCATATTTGAGTTTCCATTTATTTTAAAATTTATTAAATTTGATAATCAACAACATTAAGTTTTTGTTGATTTGAAATCTATTTTTTTTAATGAAAAATATATATATGATTTTATACCTAGGAAAAACAATAGAGTCATTCAATCCCAATTTTGTTGTCCATAGATCTATTACTTTATTTGATTGAATTTAAAATTATTTTAAAAATTTATTAAACTTGTCATTGAATCCAACATATTAAACTTTGTTGTTTTTTTTAGTTTATTTACTTGGTAAAAAAAAAATCATAAAACTATAATTACATATAAAAAATCTAATTACGTGAGCATGCACTAAAGTCATTATACACTATTTTTATCCATGAATATATGATATTAATTAGTCCCATATTTGAGTTTCCATTTATTTAAAAATTTATTAAATTGTATAATCAACAACATTAAGTTTTTGTTGATTTGAAATCTATTTGTTTAATGAAAAATATATGTATGATTTTATACATGGGAAAAACAATAGAGTCATCCTATCCCAATTTTGTTGTCCATATATCTATTACTTTATTTAATTGAATTTCAAATTATTTTAAAATTTTATTAAACTTGTCATTGAATCCAACATATTAAACTTTGTTGGTTTTTTTAGTTTATTTACTTGGTAAAAAAATTTCATAAAATTATAATTACATATAAAAAAATATAATTACGTGCATAAGACATACACTAAAGTCATTATACACCATTTTTGTCCATGAATATATGATATTAATTAGACCCATATTTGAGTTTCCATTTATTTTAAAATTTATTAAATTTGATAATCAACAACATTAAGTTTTTGTTGATTTGAAATCTATTTTTTTTAATGAAAAATATATATATGATTTTATACCTAGGAAAAACAATAGAGTCATTCAATCCCAATTTTGTTGTCCATAGATCTATTACTTTATTTGATTGAATTTTAAATTATTTTAAAAATTTATTAAACTTGTCATTGAATCCAACATATTAAACTTTGTTGTTTTTTTTAGTTTATTTACTTGGTAAAAAAAAATTCATAAAACTATAATTACATATAAAAAATCTAATTACGTGAGCATGCACTAAAGTCATTATACACTATTTTTATCCATGAATATATGATATTAATTAGTCCCATATTTGAGTTTCCATTTATTTAAAAATTTATTAAATTGTATAATCAACAACATTAAGTTTTTGTTGATTTGAAATCTATTTGTTTAATGAAAAATATATGTATGATTTTATACATGGGAAAAACAATAGAGTCATCCTATCCCAATTTTGTTGTCCATATATCTATTACTTTATTTAATTGAATTTCAAATTATTTTAAAATTTTATTAAACTTGTCATTGAATCCAACATATTAAACTTTGTTGGTTTTTTTAGTTTATTTACTTGGTAAAAAAATTTCATAAAATTATAATTACATATAAAAAAATATAATTACGTGCATAAGACATACACTAAAGTCATTATACACCATTTTTGTCCATGAATATATGATATTAATTAGACCCATATTTGAGTTTCCATTTATTTTAAAATTTATTAAATTGGATAATCAACAACATTAAGTTTTTGTTTATTAGAAATCTATTTGTTTAATGAAAAATATATGTATGATTTTATACATGAGAAAAACAATAGAGTCATCCTATCCCAATTTTGTTGTCCATAGATCTATTACTTTATTTGATTGAATTTAAAATTTTATTAAACTTGTCATTGAATCCAACATACTAAACTTTGTTGTTTTTTTTAGTTTATTTACTTGGTAAAAAAATTTCATAAAACTATAATTACATATAAAAAATCTAATTACGTGCATAAGACATACACTAAAGTCATTATACGCCATTTTTATCCATGAATATATGATATTAATTAGACCCATATTTGAGTTTCCATTTATTTTAAAATTTATTAAATTGGATAATCAACAACATTAAATTTTGGTTGATTTGAAATCTATTTGTTTAATGATATATATATATATATATATATATATGTATGTATGATTTTATGCATGAGAAAAATAATAGAGTTATCAAATCTCAATTTTGTTGTCCATAAATTTATTACTTTATTTGATTGAATTTCAAATTATTTTTAAAATTTATTAAACTTGTCATTGAATCCAACATATTAAACTTTGTCGGTTTTTTTAGTTTGTAAAAAATTTTCATAAAATCATAATTACATATAAAAAATCTAATTACGTGCATAAGACATACACTAAAGTCATTATACACCATTTTTGTCCATGAATATATGATATTAATTAGACCCATATTTGAGTTTCCATTTATTTTAAAATTTATTAAATTGGATAATCAACAACATTAAGTTTTTGTTGATTAGAAATCTATTTGTTTAATGAAAAATATATGTATGATTTTATACATGAGAAAAACAATAGTCATCCTATCCCAATTTTGTTGTATATGGATCTATTACTTTATTTGATTGAATTTCAAATTATTTTAAAATTTTATTAAACCTGAATCCAACATATTAAACTTTATTGGTTTTTTTAGTTTATTTACTTGGTAAAAAAATTTCATAAAATTATAATTACATATAAAAAAATATAATTACGTGCATAAGACATACACTAAAGTCATTATACACCATTTTTATTCATGAATATATGATATTAATTAGATCCATATCTGAGTTTCCATTTATTTTAAAATTTATTAAATTGGATAATCAACAACATTAAGTTTTTGTTGATTTGAAATATATTTGTTTAATGAAAAACATATCTATGATTTTATGCATGGAAAAACAATAGATTCATCCTATCCCAATTTTGTTGTCTATAGATTTATTACTTTATTTGATTGAATTTCAAATTATTTTTAAAATTTATTAAACTTGTCATTGAATCCAACATATTAAACTTTGTCGGTTTATTTAGTTTATTTACTTGGTAAAAAAATTTCATAAAACTATAATTACATATAAAAAATCTAATTACATGCATAAGACATACACTAAAGTCATTATACACCATTTTTATCCATAAATATATGATATTAATTAGACCCATATTTGAGTTTCCATTTATTTTAAAATTTATTAAATTGGATAATCAACCACATTAAATTTTGGTTGATTTGAAATCTATTTGTTTAATAATATATATATATATATATAATTTTATGCATGAGAAAAATAATAGAGTCATCAAATCCCAATTTTGTTGTCCATAAATTTATTACTTTATTTGATTAAATTTCAAATTATTTTTAAAATTTATTAAACTTGTCATTGAATCCAACATATTAAACTTTGTTGGTTTTTTTAGTTTATTTACTTGGTAAAAAAATTTCATAAAATCATAATTACATATAAATAAAAAAACTAGCAAAACAATTCAAAATGAATTTTGAGTTCCATTATTTTTGTTAATATTAATTTAATTGCTTTTTGAGGTTCAAATTATTTAAACATTAATATTTTTTTTGCACAAAATGTTGTTTAATTTGAAATCGACTTGTTTAATAAAAAAAATAGAGAAGTTAAAAAAAGAATTATATAAGAATACAAATAACTCAAATAAATATCATATTTAAAAATTATCGATATTGGTATCGGGCTGTAAAAAAAATATATATATAAAAAGAAAGATATGTGATCTACTTTCTTCCTTTATTATTTAGAGCAAATAGATATTATTATCAATTTATTTATTTTGTCATACACATTTCCAAACAAAAATAAATAATCATTTTTTTAGGTATATCAAAAACACAAGAATTGGAATCACCCAATGCTTTCTCATTGAAAAAGAAATAAAAATAAAAATAAGTCTGATTCCCTCCCCCATCTACCAAACACGCTCACAGAGGAATGAGAACGTGGGAATGAATGAATTTCATGGGTCAATCAAATTCACTCTTAGATATTCCTCGAGAACTTGGGAAGGTCCATTCTGCGCACCAGACAGCAACTTAACCCTGATTTTGATAAGTTATAATTACATATAAATAAAAAAACTAGCAAAACAATTCAAAATGAATTTTGAGTTCCATTATTTTTGTTAATATTAATTTAATTTATTTTTGAGTTTCATATTATTTAAACATTAATAATTTGTTTGCACAAAATGTTGTTTAATTTGAAATCGCCTTGTTTACTAAAAAAAAATGGAGAAGTTAAAAAAGAATTATATAAGAATACAAATAACTCAAATGAATATCATATTTAAAAATTATCGATATTGGTATCGGGCAGTAAAAAATATATATATATAAAAAGAAAGATATGTGATCTACTTTCTTGCTTTATTATTTAGCCAAAAAAAAAAAAAAACCTTCAAAAGATGTCATTTTGAAATGAAAAATAGAAATATTTTAAGCAATTTGTATAGATATTATTATCAATTTATTTATTTTGTCATACACATTTCCGTTGTTACCTAACATTGAAACAAAAATAAATAATCATTTTTTTAGGTATATCAAAAACACAAGAATTGGAATCGCCCAATGCTTTCTCATTGAAAAAGAAATAAAAACAAAAATAAGTCTGATTCCCTCTCCCATCTACCAAACACGCTCACAGAGGAATGAGAACGTGGGAATGAATGAATTTCATGGGTCAATCAAATTCACTCTTAGATATTCCTCGAGAACTTGGGAAGGTCCATTCTGCGCACCAGACAGCAACTTAACCCTGATTTTGATAAGTTATAACAGCCAGCATGCCATTTTGGGGATGTTTCTCAACTAGCCTTTGATTTGGAGGCACATCACTCCGGGAATGTTTCTCAGGGTGCTGCTTGCTCACCCACCACAAAAAAGAGTTCATCTGAAAATGTTGAGTTTTGTCATGTTTTTTCTCTTCTGCTACATGTTGAAAAATGCCCCTCAGACAATTTTAATTTTAGAATCCCATGCTAAAGATGGGGGAGAAAATACAAGAAGAAGATAGCAATACCTCATATCCCTTGTCCTCCAAAAATTACAGTATGCAATTAAATTTTGCCTTAAAAAAATTTGCAAAGAAATTGAAATTTTATTAATTGAACACAGAGAGTACAGAAGTTCTCATCCCTATGTATTTCCTGGTCAGAATGCCGGTTAAATGAGGCATCTAATGGGCACTCTAGCTCATTAGAAATTCAATTTGACAGTAGGCAAGTTCAGACCATAAATTTAGGGACAGATGATTTTGAATCTTCCTTCTCAGCATCTCCTGCTACATCCACATGAGTAAAATGCGATTAGACAACAGCTGATCCATACAATCAGGAATTCATAAATGATAGTGAATGAGTATCATGTTTCTATATCATTTGTTCAATGTGTACTAGCTCATCCAATAAGGTGCTAAAAACACTGAATTCCATTGCAAAGAATAGAGTTACTTATGGTACACTAGTGAAAGGCATGCTATGCATATGCATGAAACTAGGAATCGCCTTATTAATTTCATATCATCGTTTTGGTCCATAGAGCAAGTAATAACATTTTACACTTGAGTTTAGTTACAAAGGCACACAGTGAAGACAGGTTTTTACATCAAGGAAAATAGCAAGTATTGCTAAGTTCTAAAAGAGTTACAGCAAATCTTCGTCAATAGTAGACCTATTTTTCAATTTTCTTTTTGCTGTATGTCAGAAATCAACTGGGATGCTGTAAGAAATCACAAAGGTCTTTAATTATAATGTCATGAGCCTTGGACATTGAATATACAATGTTTCTCTCATCTTCAGAATGAAACATGGACTTTGTCATAGAAACGCATTGAAATATGTATGCAAACACAAATCACATACATGGATCTGCAATTCTAGCTACATAACCCTTGTGAAACTCTCAAAAGTTCTGATGGAAAAAATTGCACCGCAGGCCCATCCCAAAGATTAGCAAGCACTAAGGAAGTCTGTGCAGAACTTCCAAAACCTGTTAAGAGGGAGGCCATCCTCGATATTTGTAGACATTTAGAAAGTTCATTGCAGAACTTCTCACCAAAACCTGCCAAGTGTGATGGCCCATCCATACAAATGGATGGGCCACTAGTGCCAACCATTCTTCACAGAGGATTTAACAAAAAAAGGGTTTTATGGTATGCAGTCAACATGCTTATGGCATCTGATTTTGTTCTGACATCCACAACAAGACATATACAGATATCAGCATTGTTTTTACTCAAGCATCTAAATTGCCATGTAGTAACAGAGGTTTTTTCTATGTTCATAGGATGTCATCCCACAGATAAGAAGTCTTTATATTATAAAGCTTATGAATTGGCCATGTCATTGGGCAGTTAGGTAAAGATTCACCTCCAAAACGAGACATAAGAAAAAAGATATGGTGTTTTTTTTTTTTTTGATAAGCAAAAAATGCAAACATATTAAAAAAGCGAGAAAAATTGAAGATATGGTGAAAACTAACTGCGAATTGGCACCATAAATCCAATTTTAAACTTGGAGCAATCAATATTGGGCTAGGCTAGATAAACAAACCAAAATCCCGCCTTCAATCCTGGACAGCAAAGGTTATATAATTTGATTGTCTACTCAATAAGTCAATCCAGGGACAGAATTGGGCTTAACTGAACTGGAACAACTCCATCGATCCTAGAAAGGTTATATAACCTGATTGATCTACTAAATAAGTCAATCCAGGGACAGACTCCTTGTTTGCACCAATAACAAATCATGTGAAGATCAATTTGTTTTTTTTTTATCAGAAACAAAGAAGAATATATTAATAAAAGAACAAATACATGAGAGAAAAAAGAGACAAAAGAAAGAGAAAAAAACCAAGGGAAGGATGAGAGGATGTGAAGATCAATTTGTTGACAACAAGAAGCCCAAAAAAATGTAAAACCAGATTGGAATGGTTTGGTTAATGTCCACAGAGACCTTTATTGTTTATCATAATGGTTAATCCCCACACATGAAGAAATTTCATAGTACAATGGTTGAAAAAAAAAACTTCTTTAAAGTATCATAATTTCTGATTCAAAATCTAATAAATCCATTTTTCAGGAAACAATGCTGTGTTTTCTTGTTAATTTTCCTAAGAGAGATATCAAAGGTTTTGCAAACTACCAGGCACCATCATGAAGCAGAAGCACAAACCAAAATGAGATTCTTTTAACCTGATATCACCCAGCTAGCACAAAATTCCTAAAAATAAGAGTAAAAAGGAATTCCAAAAGTCGGTAGCATATCTACTAAAATCAATTTGGGAATTTTTCTTTAAACACCAAACCACCATGCAGAGGTATGCAACAATATGACTAGTCACAGCTCTCTATCAAAGGTTTTTTCTTGTTAATTTCCAGAGAGAGATATAAAATGTTTTGCAACTACCAGGCACCACCATGAAGGAGAGGCACAAACTAAAATGAGATTCTCTTAAAACAATATCACCCAACTAGCACAAAACTCCAAAAAAGAAGAGTAAAAGAGAATTCCAAAAGTCATAAGCCTTTTCACTAAATCAATTTGAGAATTTTTATTTAAACATGATATTATTGTGAAGCTGACAACATTCCTCCAAGCCCTAGGATGTCAGTGAGCAAACACTAAGACACCAACAAGAACATGACTCTTTAAGCATTACAGTAGGATGTCAGTGACTTCTCCCTAAAACCAAAGCTATTCAGCAAACGGATTAATGAGCTAAGGCCCCAGGACTAAGCTTGAATAACGCTGATCTTGCCTTCGTTGAGCTTGTGAGCCATCTGGGTAATAGCTTACAAATTTTGGGAAATGCTTATTTCATCTTACAAAGAGTTATAAAAATAAAAAACATACTTATAATCCAAAATCAGGTGGTCGGCAAAGAACCATTGGGGACTGCGTTTGTTTCCCGGGAAAATAAAGTAGTTACACCATTCTCAGCTCATGGATTCGAATAAACTGGGAAAATGCAGCAACACGCTTGACAACCAACAAAATTCCCAAACCTCGACACTTACAAATATGGAAGTCTATATATATATATAAGGGGGATTCAGAGAGAGTTGGGCGACTAACCAGTTTGAAGAGGTGGGGCTTCGCCGTAAATGGCTTTGAGCCTAGCGAGAGGGACGGGCTGTGGTTCGGCAAAGAGCTGCTGTTTCCAATCCCACACGGTCTTCTTGAGGGCTTTATTGGTCTTGACCAGCGACTCCTTCTCTGCTTCTAGGGCTTCAATGTTCCTTTGTTGGTTCACTGATCTCACGGTTAAGGCCGCGAATGATCCTACCAAGAGCACGTTGATGACTGTGTTGTTGTTTGCTGCTCTCCCTGCAATACTCATCACTCTGTTTCCCCACTCCATTTTCCCAATTGATTCCTGAATTTTTTTACTTCCGTTTGGGTTTAAGGGTTTATAAATTTAACCACCAATTTTGTTCACTTTTCATAATTACTATTATTGTTTTCATCAACGGCCCTTAAATTCTTTGATTAATTGCTATTTATAAAACCAAAGAAGTGACTAATAAGTAATAAGTGAACGATCTAACATTTTTCAAAAATAGTTTTTTATTCTCTAAAAAAAAATTTAACATTAAAATAATATAAATAATTTGTTATTCTTAAAAGCAAAAAATAAAGTAATTATAAAAATATATAATATTTTAAAATTTTCTATATTACAACAAGAAATAAGTTAAGATTTTATTTTTATATTTTGTTTCTAAATAAAATCTTATTTTAAAATATATTATATTTGAAAATATTATTAAATAAAAATAAATACTATGATAATTTCCTTCTTCTGTCAGAAAGCTTAATCCGAGTTGCAAATCTTGCGCGTAACTCACACGGCCTCCTGAGGCGGGAATATCCCCCTCGAAACCCACCTATATTTAGGCCCAGTTTACCTGTTTTACATTTGGGCCAGGTTCCAGTACGAGTAATTGGACCTCCCCTCGAAGCTCTCATCTTTCGGTACTCGTGGCATGCCTAACTGGTAAGGCGTGTTTGTTTTGACTTGTCTCTAATCATTTTTGAAAGGAAATCGAACCAATTTAAAATACGTATAATTTAATACTAAAGTAATGAAAATGTTGGTTTTTTTTATTATATTTATTTTTACTAATGTAACAGGTTTTTTTTTTTAAATAAAACTTTTATAATATGGATATCACACCGTTAAACATTATAATTTTGATTTCAACTTTTATCTAAAATCAAAAAATGAAAAGTTATTTCAAATAATGTTTATATTAATCCGTTAGTTTTGTTACCTTCCCATTTAGGCACATGACATGGCATTATAACAAATCTTACACCTTTTGGTTGACACTCATACTTTTGAGTTTTGACTGAAAATAGCGTATCAAAAAAAATAAATTAAACCTTCAACCAAAATAATTTTTAAATTAGTTTAGGTTAATCATTTGGATGTGCATAGGTTGAATGTTTTTTCCATGACTTTTGTCACAAAAACTGTGGTACGTAATTATAGCTTTCAATACTTTAAATTTAAGTTTAAAACCGAAATTGAAGAAAATTTAAAAACTGTATTAACTATGATTTTATGATGCAGATTTCATGTGAATACACCGCACTAGTTTAAAAATTAAATTACTTTATAAAAATTATGTTTTAAATAAATGATTTTTACCCATACCTGCTTTTATAAAAGATTAGACATAGGATTTATGTAATATGATTCATATCTCGTAACTAATAAGAAAATATATAATAAAAATAACATCTAATATTTAAAATTAGTATTGTCTTTATCTATTTAAAAATAATTTGAAATACATACACTTTTTAATGAGTCATCAAATTATTTTAAAAAATGTCATTTTACTTATCATGTTACTCAAATGAGTTGACAATTAGACTCGTCTATATAAATGTTTTAATTTTTATTAAATATTTTATTATTTGAGATTTTTTTTTATTTAAAAACAAACACATTTGTAGTATTTTTATTTTAGTTTCTTAAAAGTTTAGAAAATATTGTGAAAAAAAAACAAAAATCATATTTAAACATGATTAGTATATATATTCTATAATTTTAAGATGAAATATCGTCAAACAAATTATATTTAATCATAATTACTAATTCAAAAAGTAATAAGG
Organism: Vitis riparia; assembly: GCF_004353265.1. NCBI lineage: Eukaryota > Viridiplantae > Streptophyta > Magnoliopsida > Vitales > Vitaceae > Vitis > Vitis riparia. The sequence goes on along the minus strand of NC_048448.1, from coordinate 3,067,970 downwards.
TTGTTTATTAAATAATAAAATTAATAATATATAATTATTTTTATTATGATTAATATAAAATATTTATTTATTTTTATACAAGGTTATAGTAAAATATTTTATAACCAAAAAACTCTTACAATAAATTTTATTCGTTATTATATTAAATAACTATTAATATTATATAATAAATACAATTTTATTTTTAACTTATTAATATTATAATATATTTTTTTTCAAATTCTCACTTTATAATGTTTATAGAGAAAAAAAAATCCAAATTTCTAAATAATAATAGTAATAATAAAATATCTAAAAATATAATAAATATTATATAGAGGAGTTTGGTTGCTAATTGATTTTGATGACATGAGAAGTAAATTAATATTTTTTGGAATAATTGAAAAATATATATATTTTATTATTTTTAAATAGATAAAGATAATATTAATTTAAAATATTTAAGGTTGTTTTTTTATATATTTTTATATTATTAAATTAAATCTCACTTTAAAAAAAAGAAAAAAGAAAAAAACAGGAAGTTAAAATGTAATTTGAAGAGAGACACATTTTTTCCTTTCTGTAGTAGCGTATAAAGTCAAGTGACGTCAAAACTGGGATCCAACGTTCTAAATTTTGCGCGTGAAAGACAAGCGCTCCAAAGGCGGGAGCTTCCACTCTCAAAGCCCCCTTTTTATTCTCTCCCGTGTGACCCTCACCGACCTAGGTTTTCAGATGGCCGACGACGCGGCGAAACTGGTCGCCGAGATCGGCGGTCGACTCCATCAGCAATCTCGTCCGACCAAGGATTTTCTCATAAAGTCTCTTCGAGTATGTTCTTCGTTCTTCCACTCACAGTCACTGCTTTCTTGAATGTTTCCTTTTCTGGATTTTTGTTTGGATCGGTTTTCTGGGAAACACTTTTACCATTCTTAAAGCATTTGTTTGTTTTATTTTTGTTTTTGCAATCGAAGGCAAGAGAGTGCTTCCAAAGTGCTGGTGAACTGTTTTGGAGAGATTTTTATGGTAGTTTGAACATGGGTTGTAGTTCTTGGAATTCTGTTGATTGCTTGGTGTTTGATCAAAGAAAATACGAGGGAAGCCTAGTGAAGAAAGATTGCTAGAAGTCTTTATGGTATCTATTTATTATCGATTGGTTGGGCTAACCCTTTATTCGGCGTTTGATCAAAGAAAACAAGAGGGAAGTCCAGGGAAGAAAAATCTGTACAAGTCTTTGTGATATTTTAGTGGGTACAAGTCCCTGTGATTTTTTAGTATTTATTTCTTAAAGGATCATTGATTTATTATTATTATTATTATTTAAGGAGATCTCAATTCAACATAGCCGTATGGCTGCATTAATCTTAGTTGAGCGAAGGTTCCATTTCATCAGGTTCCATCTTAGTTGGGCCAAGGTTTCATTTCACCAGATTCGAAATGCTGAGAGTAATTCCAAACTCTAAAGTGTATTATCGGCTTAGACTCCGAAGTAGTAAAGAAATTAAAACAAATGGGATGAAGTTTCATTTTTTTTTCAAATTTGTTTAATTTATTCAAGAATATCTCAATTCAACATAGCCATATGGCTGCATTAGTCTTATCTGTGCGAAGGTTTCATTTCATTGGGTTCTGTCTTAGTTGAGCAAGGGTTTCATTTCATCGGGTTATGTCTTAGTTGAGCAAGGGTTTCATTTCATCAGGTTCCAAATGCTGAAAGTTATTTGATACTCTGAAGTGTATTCTTGGTTTAGACTCCAAAATAGGAAATAAAAACAAATAGGAAGGAGTTACAATTTTTTTTTTGTGTATTTTATATTATTCATTCTCTATTTTTTTGACAGGCAATAAAAAATAAATTAATAGCACCTAACAAAATAGGCAACAAAGTGCATAGGTTGTATACAAAGCATGCCAAGAAGCAAATAAAAAAAGCAAGTGGCTTAGAAAAACAAAAGCCCATTAATGAAGTGCCCAACCAATTAATAAAATCTATTATAGCTGGGGAGATCCCATCTATACACATCCTAACCCATAATAGAAGATTGTCAAGAAAATAGGACTTAAGGGTTTGATTAGACATTTTTATGCTTTCAAATGCTCTCCAATTCCTCTCCTTCCATAAAGACTGAAAAACGTAACGCTCTACATCTTCATTTGCTTATTTTCTACAAAAGAACCATGCCATCCCAAGATGGATTTTTTACCGGACTTGACATCACTCCAGTAATCTCAAATAAGGAAAACACCAAATTGCATGATATGTTAGTTCCAAAAAATGCAAAAGGATGTGATCTACTAACTCTTCATATTCCTTACGAATAAAACATCAATTCAATAGAGACCATCCCCTCCTTTGTAGCCTATCCAATGTCAAAACCTTTTCCCAATACACTTCTCATTCAAAAAACCTTACTTTGGTTGAAGCCATCACATTGCAATAACCCTCATTGGGAACTTTTCCACTCTTTCCTTGCAAGGACATTGTATACACACTTGATCGAAAATTTACCTTTCTATACATCCATCTAATCCATCTTGTCTTCCTCATCCATACTCCTAATCTCGCCTTAATGCCTTACAAAAGAGGGCTTTGATCCTTTTCATTTCCCATCCATTTAGTTCCTTGAGAAGCAAGTTCATCCTCACCCTGTTGATCCCACACATCAGCCATCCTAACATCTTTTGTCACAACTATGGATTGCAAAGAGAGGACGTACCCTCTTAGAGATGAATCACCATTTCAATTGTCCTTTCAAAACTTCACCCTTCCACCGTTGCCCATATTGAATGAGGTTCTACTATCATTCATTCTTCATATACAAAGGAATAAAAATGGGGAAGGACTAGAGAAAAATTTATGGAGCTTAAATTTATTTTGTATCTTCTTCCACTTCTTACTTTCTTTCACTTTTTACCTTTGTATGTATCCTTCACACTTTCAATGATTTAAATAGAACCTTAATTTATCTTTTTCCAAGACTTTCTCAGCAACTAAGTGAGGCCTAATTATTATTATTATTATTATTATCATTATTTTTGATAACCAAGGAACCTTCCATGGCCAAACCCTTAGGACTCTCCATGGGGACTCAAACCTCGGGGTGCTGATTGCCCCACAACAAATTGACTCGGCGATGTTAATAGTGGACCAATGGATTGGTAAATAATTGTGTTGCCTCAATGTTAAACACAGCAGTCATATTTCTTAAATATGAGTGTCGTGTTGAAAAAAGTATCCTTCCCCAATTTAGCTAGGATAATGCTTTGTTGGTGATTGACAATGGTAAGTAATATTACAGATCGAGTCCCTTTATCATAAAGTGTAATTAGTCTGTTTGATATTTTAAAACGTTGGAGTTTGTTGGACGAACATTATTACATTACTTGCCATTTCATTTTTTGCAGCAAGCTGCAAGTGCTTTGTTGGAATTAGAGCAGAAGTCTTCATTAGAACCCGCCATAAAGCCTCTGAGTGGATCATTTGTTAAGCATGGTTTGCTTCATAATAAAGATAAAGACGTTAAACTTCTAGTGGCAATCTGTTGCAGTGAAATCATTCGAGTCATGGCACCAGAACCACCTTTTGATGATAAAGAATTGCGGGTAACAAGCTCATTATATTCATAAAGAATTTTTTTTTCCCAACTGGGCCCCTAAGACTCTCTCTGACCTGTTTCAAATTCTTCTTGTTTAATCATAAACATAATTCATACAAATTCTTTGTTCTTTGGATTTTGGTACAGGAAATTTTTGAACTTTTTGTTAGCATGTTTGCTGAGCTAGCTAATACCACAAGCCCATATTTCTCGAGGAGGGTTAAAATTCTAGAGACTTTTGCTAAATACAATTTTTGCATGCTAATGCTGGACATCAACTGTGATATTTTAGTGCTTGAAATGTTCAATACTTTCTTCTCTGTTGCAAGGTAAAGTTCCTCATTTTCTCTTTACATTTAGCTCTTGAATTTCCTTATTTTCCACTCAAATAAAAGATTTAGATATTACTGTATGTTTGATAGTGTGCTTGTTATTTCAATTATTTGAATTGTCAGGAAAAAAAGGTTGTTTGATATGCTTCCAAATGTTATTCCTCTTCTTATTTAGGACACCATGCTGATATGCCTTTGGTGGCAAACTAGTTGTTTTTGAACTTGTTCTCAAGTTTCTTTGATAGCATGAAACTTCTAGTAGACTTTTATTGCCTATCATTGATCTTGTTTCCTTTTGAAATAGTATCACTTGCTGAGCATCAAAATGACAATTAGGAAGCACCTTTCTTTCTTTTGAAAGCAAAAAATCGAGCAACTGAAAAGCATTAAAACTTCTAAATGAGATAATATTTTTTGGATAGATAAAAATAATAATATATTAAAAAGGGCTGCCAAAAAAGCAACCCATGGTATACAAAACATATATAGCTACCACCAACCAACACCACAATAAGCCAAAGTTACAAAATAAAAGGAACAAAACCAACCCACCCTCACCTAAAGGCCCAACCAATCTAGAAAGCTAAAAAGAGTTAGAGGAACATCATCTATACACCCCTTTGTTTCCGACCAAAGACAACAAACAAAAGAATTTTTTAGATTTTGGATTGAGAGCTTTTCCCCATCAAAGGCAATTCTATTTCTTGCCTTCCAAACTATCCAAAACAAGCATAATGGTCCCACTTTTCACACCTTCTTGAGCTTCTTGTCCACAAACGAACCTTGCCACCCTAATAAAGTTTCTTTAACCGGTGATGGTAGCACCTAAGACACCCTAAAAAGGGCAAAAAACAACTCCCACAAGACTCGTCTTTACACACTCAAGGAAGATTTCCCAGGGGAGTTCCCCTGGACCCCCAGTTGCCACTCCTACTAATAATAAAAAACTCAATCGGTCAAGGCCTTATTCTATTCCCGCCTATGAGTCGGGAATAGCGGCCTTTAACTTAGGATAATTATCTCAGTTGGTATTCACATATAGTGATGATCGAAAACACTCGTGAAGTGTCTGATCTCACTCTATCCTCAGGAGATGGTCTATGGATTCTTCCTCGATATGACACACAAAGCATTTATTTGCCAAAGACCACCCCTTTTTGTGGACTTGATCCAATGTTAAGGCTTTTCCTCGAGTCGCCTCCTAAGTAAAGAAACTGACTCTAGGATGCATCCACGACTTCCATATGTTGCTCCAAGGAAAAGAGATTGATGTTCCCAGCTCCAAAGCCATATAGAGTGACTTCATAGTAAACTTTCTATTCTTAGTCTTTGTCCAAAGCACCCTATCTTCCTTGTTGTTGTGCTCCCTCATCCCATCCAAGCATGAGATAATGTGTCAGTTGTGGCCTAGACATGTTAAAATTGATATATTTGGGATTCCATGTTGTTTCAAATATTTACCCTGCTTCTTGCCCATTTGAAAGGGAGAACAAAAGGCAAAAAAGCAAAGAAAAAAGGAATCTTCTCCTATACAGCTTCCCGGACAAAAAAAACAAGTATTTCTTCTCTTAAAAGAGCATTTGATCCCTAGACCTCCATTGTAGGAAAATATAAGACTTGGGTAGTTAAGGAAATGTAATAAAACTTTTGGAAATGCTTCTTCTCTATGATCCCTCCAAATTGATCTATTGGTCCTTTCTTCTAGGGTTTCACCTTATAAACAGTTCATCTTCTCTAGTTCCCATTCTTGAAAAGGCCTTGAAGAGCAAGGCATCTAATGAATTTGGCACCCCCTTTCATTGTTCACATTTTTTATTGATAGCTACACGAAGTACATAAGAAGTATACAAGTACACTTCTAAGCAAAAAACAAGAAGATCCTCCTCTTATTGGCAACCTAACCAATTGATAAAATCAAACATAGACAAAGACTCAACTCTAGACCCCTTTGGTCCATTCTTAAAAGTTACACAAAAAGGAGAACTTTAGCTCCTGATTTGATAGCTTAACATTATCAAAAGCCCATCTATTTCTCTCTTTCCAAATAGTCCAAAACAAACAAAGAGGAGCGACATTCCACTCAATGAAATGATTGTGCTAACTTTGAAACATTTCTTTGATTGAGGAATGCAACAACCAAACCACTCCAAACAAGTAGAAGACCAATTGCCATAACACACTTGCCTTAGAGCAATGAAGAAGGATGCGGTTACAAGATTCCTCCTTGCCTTTGCATAGAAAACATCTGTTCACCAATGTCTAACCTCTCTTCTTCAAGTTATCCATAGTTATAATCCCTTTCCAAGTGTCATCCCAAACGAAAAAGCTCACTTTTGTTTGAGCCCAAGAGTTCCAAATAAGTGTTGTTGGGGAAGATTCTAAACCCCTTTGAACCATCCCATAATAGAAAGAGTTAACTGAAACTTGCCTCCTTTCATGGCCTTCGATATTGCCCTATCATCTACCTTCCTACAAATTGATTTATCCTGCAAACACAAAAGGAGAGCTTCAATACAATCCAATTTGTAGCCTTGGAAATTCCTTAAGAAACAAGGGTTCCAAGCACATATTCAAAAGCGCATTTCAGTGCCTTTGTGCTTTACCCTTCGTGTAAAGCTCCCAAGCATGTTGTACATGGCTTGCATGTGTTGAGAATATTAAAATCACTTTTGTAATATTACACAAATTTAGGACATGCAAACAATAGAAAAAATGTATGGGAAATGTTGAGACATTTTATATACTATACCCTTGTTTGGGAGGATGTTTGGGAATTATATTTTAAAATGCTTTCATTAAGGATAGGATTATTATGACATTTGAAAAAATTTTAGTTAAATAAAAATCTGTGTTATAACAAATCCTTGTTTAAAATCCTCCTAGTTTCATGACTTTTTGCAAACTCAACCTTAGGCCACCTTCACTTTTTTTGTGCTTTACCTTCCATGTCAAGCGCCTAAACATGTGTTATACATGACTTGCACTTGTTGAGAATGATTAAAATTACCTTTTTGATATTATACAAATTTAGGACATGGAAACAACAGAAAAATCTGCATAGCTCACCACTAATTCTCACCACTTTTACTTTTCTCTTTCCCTTTCCTAGTTCTCTAGACTTCCACCAGCTAACACAAATATAGAGATTTTAAAGTCAACTCTGTACTAAGAGTCTATCTCTTTAAGGATCCTATTTCTATTATAAAATGTCACAATAAGTTCTCTCTTACAAGAAACTTTTATTTAAAGGATTCCTAAATAAGATAGGAACTTAACCAAATTAGCATTGATGTAGTAGAATAAGAATGCAAGTCATCTCACAATGTATAATTTATTGCTTCATTCATGTAGTCTTTGCATCTTATTTTATAAAAATTTCTTTTTATTGGTGTTTCCATAGCACATCAAAGCCATGCATTTCATCTATACTCATGCAAAATATGTAGTTTTTTGGTCTAAAGCCAAAGAAATTTCTCTAGAAATGCCAATTAGTAATGCTTTGTCAAACTTGTGCTTATATTTTTCCATGACACTGTTTTTTAATCAACTGTACCGTAGTGTTTGTATCCATGGCCTTGTATATATCGTGTATACTTTGGGTGCTTTTAATACAATTGCTCTTACCTATAAAAAAAAGTATTTGTATCCATGTTTATGCCATCTAACTCCATCTTGTAAATAAGATTCACTAGAAGCATGTCTTATGACTACATTGCTAATGCTGAATCAATGATAGTGATTCCTAGCAAAGTTTGAAAAAACATATCTTCTTCTACTAGTGTTTTTTTTGTGAATTCTATCATGGTTTTACTAATTGTCCTCCTGCCCCTTTTATTGTCAACTTGTTAAAATCAAAATTAATGTTGGTGGAAATAAAACTTTTATATGTTTCATTTGCTAATCAATTAATAGGATTTCTTCAATTGGTGTAGGGAAATTATAGTGCTTGAATGGAATATATTGTCTCTTTTTTGGATTGTGCCTTTTGGCGCCTATTTTACACAACTTCTATACTTTAGTGCGCTTTTTATAAATTTCTTTTTATTTACCCATCCACAAAAAAAAAAAAAAGGAAAAAAAAAAGAAAGAAAAATGCTTGAATGGAATATAAGTTATTTTAGGCATTGATTGGATTGCACATTGGATGGTAGACAATAAGGTTATAAGGCTGGAAATCCAACTAATTTTTTTGGAGCATTTGAAGTTTTATTTATTTATTTTGAAGTTCTTTGATCATAAACAAAAGTGTGTGTATATATATATATATATATATATATATATCAAAAATATGAAATTGCAAGAGAAAGATGAGAAATCCTTCCTTAATACCAAAACTTAAACAAAAAAATGGACAAGAAGTGTGTTGTAATGACATCAAATTGACTCGATATCAATGTTTTTAGAACCGGATCGGTCATTGAATTGAAAAGTTACTGGTTCACGGTTCACTGGTCGGACCGGCGGTCGAACTGATGACGTCATAAATATATATATATATATATATATAATTAAAATTAAAAAAAAATAATAAATAAAAATAATAAGTTCCATGTAAATTTTGATAATATCTACTTTGTTTGTTGAGTTTTTTTATTTTTTTTATTTCTTTATCAAATTGTAAACAAAAATCACAATTTTAATTATAAAATTAAAGAATCAAGTCATTAAAAATTTAATTTTAAAAATAATTCAAATCATCAACAATTTATAAAAACCCCACATTAATTTAGAGAATCAAGTCATCAATAATTAAAAAAAAAATCAAAGAATTAAAAATTTTGAAATTTGTTACAATTTGTTTTTTTCAAAATGAGAAATTTACTATCAAATCAAATATTTATTTAAAATTTAAAAATTAGAATTTCATTTGAAAATCAACAAAAATTTCAATAAATTGAAATTTCAATGTGCAATAAATAAAAAAAAGAGAAAAAAATTATAAAAGTTAAATATTAAACATAACATTAAAATTATAATCAACAAAAAATTAAGACATTAAATATAAAACATATTTTAAAAAATGGGAGTTTAAGATTTTAGTTTTTGCTTGTCGACAACAGAAAGGTGTGCCGCCAATGGGTGGAGCTGGTTCGGGGGGCTGGGGCAAAGAGTGGAGCTGGTTCGACGGGTGGAGTTTAAGATTAACTTTTCTCTATGTGTGGGGGGAAGGGGCTCGTAGGTGATAGGCGGTAGGCGGCTTGCCAGCCTGCTGCTGGAGTTGGGGCACCGCAGTACAGATTGCTGGTGCTGGCCGTTGGGAGTTTGGAACCTGCGTATCCGAAGATTCTCCTGCGAAAATCATCTGGAAAGAATTCACAACATTGCCCCAACCTTCTATGGGCAATTGACAAGATGGGCTTATTGGCGGCATGCGAGCCGTCGACCTGCTGCTGGAATTGGGGCGTCACGGGGGTGTGTTTGTTTGGGGTCATCAAAATGTTTGATGCTGTAAAAAACAAAAAAAAAAAGGTTGAACCATCCCGTTCGGAGAGAACTGGCCGGTTCGTTGGTCGGACCGTCGGTTCACCCGGTTTGATTCCGGTTCAACCAGATTCCAGTCCAATTCACCGGAAAGGACCAAAACTGTGACCGGTTGGACCGGCTGGTCCGGTCCGGTTTTTAAAACTATGCTCGATATGTTGAGAAAAATGCTTGAATCTTAATATATTGAGAGAAATGCCCTTTCTTTGATCGGTAAAAGCAATTACATTATAAGTGCCTACCACAACATTGTTTAATTGCTTGGTTCACTATTTCAAAAATTCCGAAGGCTTTTCTATTTTTCTCTTTTCATAAGGTCCAATATAAGTACAAAGGAGTTGCTCTTCAAGCTTTTTTCCTTTTCTCCCCACAAAAGCTCCATGCTAGTTAAAAATGATATCATTGACTGAGGTATTGAACACTAAATAGAGCAAAAATTAGTTGTCATAGCTGGTTGCTTTAGAACGATGAAAAAGGATATGATTTGTTGATTCTTTCCCTCTTTTGCACAAATAACCCTTACTCTATAGTCTCTAACCCCTCCTTTTGAGCTGGTCCAAAGTCAAAATTCTTTCTCATACAACTTCCCAAGTAAGAGAACTAACTTTCATCGGGACCCAAGGGTTCCACACAATACCTGATGGAATCACCTTCAATCTACAATTTTTTAAGGAAGAGTAAAAGGATTTAATTCTTTTGTGTGGTTTTTTGTTAGAAGCGTATGACCTCTCATCATTTTCTTGTATTTTTTCCTTTTCTAATATATTTTTTGTTTTCGATCAAAAAAAAAAAGAAAGGATTTTGTTGTAAAATTGCCTTCCTTTGAAACCCACAAAACCATGACATCCTTAACCTCTCTTCTAATCACTTGCCCTTACAACTTTTGGAAAAGGCCACCATCTCTCCCGACTCCTAGTCATTAATTTGTCTTGTAAACATTGGATTCCAACAACCACCTTCCCTTAATTGATCTCATAAATGGTCTACCTAGGCATCTTTAGTAGAGGCTAAAGAGAATAACTCTAGGAAAGCCTCTTCCAGGGAATCCTTACCATTCCACCCGTCCTTCCAAAGTCTTATCCTCCTATCATTTCCCACCCTAAATTCAACCCTTCTATCAAACTCCTCGCATCCATTCTCGATAGCCTTTTAAAGCTCCACACTATAACCTTCCTTTAAAAATCCAAAACACCAACCCCCCTCTTCCTCCTCATACTTCCTTATAATCACCTTTTTCTAGTGGAACTCATTCTCAGATGTAAATATCCAACACCATTTTCTAAGAAGGTTTAGAGTAGACAAATTTCTAATGCCCAAGCCCCCCCCCCCCCCCCCCCCCCCCCCCTTTTTTTTTCATGTAGACTATTGACCAATTTACTAGATGAGGCCTACTTTGTAGCTTTCCTTCCTTGCAAAGGAAGTTCCTATGGATCTTCTCCAATTTTAAACTCACCTTTTGAGGGATAACAAATAAAGACATGTGATAGATTGGTAAGCGAGAAAGAGTGCTCTTTACCAAAGTCAATTTCCTTCCTTTTGATAAGTAATGACACTTCCACATAACAAACTATTTATGAAATATTTCCTCCATTACATCCCAAACTTGCAATGATTTCAAGAAGCTCCCAATGGGAGGCCCAAATAGGAGGATGGGAGATAACCAACTTTACGCCTAATGCTTTAGCCAGATCCTCAGAAACCTTCACCATTGAGATCAACTTGCTTTTATCCAAATTGATTTTTAAGCTTGATATTGCCTCAAACCACATGAAAACCTTACTCAAAAACTCCAAATGCTCCTTACTAAATTGCATAGAATCAAGGTGTCATCGACAAATAAGAGATGCGACACTTCCACACCCGCACTTCTTCTCCCGTCGGCCAAGAATCCCTTTAGAAAGCCCTCTTTCTTAGCCCTCTTCAAAATACAGGAAAGTGCCTCCATTGTCATAATGAAAAGAAAAGGGGAAAGAGAGTAACTTTGTCTTGGGTTTATAGAACTTTGGAAGAAACCTATTGGGGATTCACCACTTCATCCATCTTACCTTCTTAGCACCAAAACTCATTTTTTCCATAATTGCTAATAAGAAACCCTAAGGCACATGATCATAAGCCTTTTCAATATCCATATTTCATATTACCCCATTCTTTGAGCCTTTTAGTTAAGTCATTGACTTCATTTGCCACAAGGATTGCGTCCAAAACTTGTCTACTCTCAACAAATGCATGTTGGGATTTTGGCACCACTTTTCCATCACTTCTTTTAGTTCGTTAGCCAAAACTTTAGTTTGGAGCTTATAAGGCCCCTCCATCAAATTGATAAAGTTGAAGGTGGTGTTTGTTTTTTTGACTAAATAGACAAAGCCAAAATATTTGACTTTTTCTATTCAGCTAAAATAATTTGTTGATATCAACCAAACATATAAAGTGAACTTGTTATCAATAAGTTCAATTTAGTCATATTGGTTGATATCAATAGGTTACTTTTTAGCTGAATAGAAAAAGTCAAATATTTTGGCTTTGATTCAACAAAAAAAAAAAAAAAACACCATTGACATGTTTCAAATCTTAATTCAACATCACTTTTCCATCACTATTTTCGATTTGTTAGCCAAAAATTTATCTAGGAGCTTATAAAGCCCCTCCACCAAATTGATAGGGTAGAAGTTTCAAATCTTCAACACCCCTTTTTTAGGAATAAGCACAATAAAAGTCATTTTTAAGCTTCTTTTGAAAAAAACCCAAATTGTGAAACTCTGCAAAGAAGCCCATTACTTCATTTGTAATGATTTCCCAACAAAATTATTAAAATGCCCTTGAAAAGCCGTAGTAGTAGTAGTGGCCCAAAAAGATGAACAAATATATGATTAGATCCTATATCATCTCTATAGTCCTCCACTTTTCCTCAAATATCATCACGTTTCTCTCTTGTCATACTCTTCAAATCAGTGTAGGACCGGCTATTTGCCATTGAACTTTTCCTCTAATAGTGCTCCCCAAATCCTTAAAAGAAATTGTCAACACATCACTGGTACTTCTGAGAGGAACCTGATCCACTCATTGTAGCATTTAAAGTTTTAGCTGTAGGCATGTGTAGAGAATGCGAGTTTAGTAGAACATGTTAGGAGCTTCTTTCCTACATCATGAGTTCTACTCTGTTTAGGAGTGGGTGGGCTCAACTGGTTTCTGTGCCAGATTTTTTTCAATCAGTCCTAAAATCCATTGAACAAACATCTTGGGATGCTCTCTAATTTTAAGTTATGCATTATTGATTTTTTAAACTTTTTTTTTTGTTAAAAGTGGAGGAAATAAGACACTAGGTATGCCTAACAAAAAAAATGTACAAGCCAAGTGCACTTAGGTATCTTTTGCTCTTTTGCCTATCAAAAAAAGTAAGTGCCAATGGATGAGCAAAGACACCATCCTTAAAAGAGAACAGAAAAATCTGATAAAAAAGGGAGAGAAAAAGGACCATTTTTTTTTTGATAGGTAAAGAGAATTATAATAAACAGACAGAGGAAACACTAAACCAGTGCCCTCTAGGTATACAGAGAGTATACAAAAGCAGCCCACAGACTCGAAACTAAGGAAGGGGAAAGAAACAACAACCCCTACCCTTACTTAGAGCCTTGCCACTCAAAAAAGCTGACAAGAGAAAAAGGGCTCAAAACTATAAACACCCTAACCCAAGATCAAAGATTACATACAAAAAAATGTTTCAGCCTTTGGAGTGAAAGCACCTCATTCCCAAAAACCAACAAATTTCTTTCCTTCTAGATTGACCAAAATATACATAAGGGGGTCATTTGCCACACCTTTTTATGGTTTTTCCCCACAAACGCTCCATGCCATCCAAGGAGAGTTTCCTTAACTGAATCAGACAGAATCCAATCCAGAGAGAAAAAGGACCATACAACCTAGCCTCATCCAATCCCTCATTGATGTCCCAAAAAGATAGGTCAAAATCCCAAAGATTATTAGTGCAATAAAAGAATATTTAAAAAGGACATCTCTCTGTGACAGATTTAATGAGAGGAAGGGCCATTCTCCATGCACTCTTATGCTTTTTACCCATTCCCTTGCTGCATGCCAAACTAAGAGCACCTCTTTGACAAAGTTATGGAATATCTTTTAAAGACCAAGTGAAGCAAGAACAAGTTGCTTGGGCATTATGAGCTTCGGCACAACAAATTAGGATACAATCCATTGATTCCTCCTTGACCTTGCATAAACTATATCTATCTGGTGAAAACCAGCTTCATTTCATGTTGATCAAGCATAAGGATCCCTCACACACAACTTCCCATGCAAAGAAGCATACCCTCAAAAGGGTGCTTCAAATCCAAATTTTTTTTCTGGGAACTTATTGGGGCATTAAAAAAGGAGGATATGAAGAATGAGGTTACAGAAGAGTGCCCATTCCTAAAACCTTCTGCACTGAAAATCCTTATCAATTCCCCATATAGATATTGCATGAATATGCTGATAAAACTGCTTAAGGTCTTCATCTCTATCTCATGAAATGTCCAATGAAAGTAATGAATCTGATGACCCTACCTTGACTATCACCTAAAGCTGCTTTTGTTGGAGGTGAGTTTGTAGATGGTAGGACAACAATCTTCTAGCCAGGTTTCTGATGCAGGATCATTGGATTTCCAACACCATAGAAGGTTTTTTTTTTTTTTTGTTGTATAATGAGATGAAAGATAAAAAGAACAGAAGAAAAGGAAAGAAAAGATGCCTTATGTTTATGATTAAACAAGAAGAAGAATAGCAATCACACTTAGGTGGAAAAAAAAATAGATCCTTGGCAATCATATGGAGGTTCTCAAAGAATCACACCTTCTAATTCTGTTCTTTGATATTGAAAGACGACATAGGTTTATGTAGACTCATGGAAAAAATAGCTACTAAATTCTCAATTAAGTTTGTTCACTAATATTGAAAGACCAGATAGGTTTATATCAATGTTTTAAAAACCGGATCGGACCTGTCGGTCCAATCGTTTCAACCGTCGACTGGTTGCATTTCCGGTCCAGTTTGCTCTATTAAACCGTTTAAGTTATGAACCGGTATCGAACCGCCTAAACTAGCAGTTGGACCGGTGACCCGATGGAACCGGACGGTTCTAAACGGACCGAACAGTGGAAGGGTTCCATTGAGTTTAAATGTTTTGGGCTAAAGCCCATGCTGGACCTTGTCTTATTATGACAAAGCCCACACCCACCCCCACAATTTTATGGGCTGAGTCTTGAGCCTAAGTTATGCCTTTGCCTTAAGTGAGGATGACTTTTATAGGCATCCTTTGCATCATGTTTCCTCTTAGATTCCAATGTGGGATTCCTAACTAATTATCAATGAAAAAAATATAACAAGCCTCCACCAAGAGGGCTTGAACCTTGGACCTCAGGTTCCACTATCAGCCTAGGACACCACTCGGCTGCATGCATTTTGTTATCTAAAATGCCAAACAAAATAATATATATTAGATTTTAACATTTTTTATAATATTAAATAAAAATAATATAATATTTTTAAAAATTATAGAATTAGTTTAAATTTTCATTTTTAATATATTCACATTTAAATATTATACATATTTCATTTAATAAAATTTAAAATGTTAATATGATTTAATTTGATAATATCAAAGATATGAAATAATATTATTGATTTTTAATTTATTCATATATATTTTAAATTTTTTATAATTATTTTTAATTTTAATAATATATAAATTACATATTTATGACGTCATCGGTTTGATCGTGGTTTGACCATCGGTCCAACCAGTGAACCGTGAACCGGTAACTTTTCCGATTCGATGACCGGTCCAGTTCTGAAAACATTGGTTTATAGAGACTTGTGAATTCTTGATAGTTTATTTCTCGCATGTTTCTAGAAGTTCTTTGGAGCCAATGATAATAATTTTGTACAGATTTTAATGGACAGCCACATGTGTTGGAGACATAACTTCAAATTCTACGAGGACTACATCTATTAAAGTGGCCATGTTGCATGATTCAAACTTGACTCAACCTTGAAAGAATTCTCAATTATCCAACTAGAAACACACAATCATGTGAATGGAGAGCTATATCCTTGTAAACTGAATATCTAAGTGTTGAGCTTCCTCAGAATTCATAAGAATTAAAGTTATTGCTCAATCTTGTCGTTTGTAATTGTCATTAATCATTATTCAGCTAAATGTTTTAAATTTGAGCAAGTTTTTTTTTCTTTCTTTCTTTATTGTTTTTGAATGTTGTAAGTGGTACCAATAATGATATTGTAATTATTACTTTTAGAGAACATCATCAACAAAGTGTGGTTAAGGCAATTTTGTCTATAATGACACTTATTCTAAAGGAGAAGGTCTCTCAGCCGCTCTTGGATGTGATTTTGCAGAACCTTTTGAAGGAGGGAAAGGTAAACATGTATTGAAATGTGCTTATTTTGTTTTCATTTCGTTTGAATGGAAACATGGTAAACTATTTATGTGATTTAAAACTTCGCACTAATGATTTCAAAATATTCTCTTTAGCATGGTTTAGGGAAGACATAGTTGTTTGATCTTGCATGGTTGGGCCAACAAGATAAGTTTTGTGCTATGCACTTTGTTTCCTGCTTAGTTGACTCAATTTGTCATGAAATTTGGTGGGAAAAGATTGCCATCATTTGGTAGTTCATATTATTTAGGGTATGGTGCTCCTCTTTGCTAGGCTATAATTGCACATTTATTTTGGTTGGTGTCTAAGCAGATACACTTCAGAAATGTTTCATACTTGTGATGGGAGTTCTGTAAAATTTAGAAAGACATGGAAACATAGGGGAAGGCATTTATGAAGGATTAATTGAAATTTTTTAGGCATATATGCCCACCTCCAGTGTTAGACATTAGCATGGATTGGGCTGCTGGTTTTGAAGCTTAAGCGTTTACTTCTTTCTACCTTGTGATGTATGGTTTTGTGTTTTGGCTTGGTTGAAGCAGGTTCCTTGATTATTTTCTTGATGATCTACATTCTGTAGGATGGTTTTCCTTTATGTTGTTTTCATTTGAGTGCTGTATACTTCATGCACCTGTTCCAAAACTGGCTGGCTGCCCTTTCCCCTCACCATGGCACTTTTGGTGATCTCTTTCTTTTCAAAAGAAAAAAGGCATATAAATGGTCAAAAGATGATGTTTTTAATCTTAAGCATATAATGACATGCTTCTCATGATTTCATACATAGGCATGGAACTAGCTTAAGCACATAGACCTTGAATTATCCATGGATAAAAAAGGCATCCAACTAAGGCAGTTTAGATAATTACATGATTAAGACATATTTATGAATTTAGCCCTAGATATTTAGATTTGAGCACATTCTGCGTTGTAAAATATAAATATCATAGACAAATTTTGAATTGAAATGAATCAAGGAGTGATAATTTCTGGTTTTATTGTGGCACCCATAAGCAAGCTTAAACCACATTTTTGGTGATGTGATTTACAATTTGTTGAATACTGTAATAATTTATCATACTTAAGTTATTTTAAGGTTTTCTAGGATGATCCTAGTCAAAACACCTGGAAACATTTACTCAAAGTAAAGTTTTTTAGTTTAGAATGCACTCTTCAATGTAAATTCTCAAGTTCCACGGCTATCTTGGGGTTATATTTCATTCAATTAAGAAATAAGAATGATTCAGATGTTTTGTTGGAAACATTTGGAAATCCAAAAGAAGGATTATGCATACTAGGTTTCTCCCTCCTGTTATGTTGGGGGCTTTGTTGATATCTTTTCATTTTATTTGCCTATCTTTAACTAAAAAATTATAGATTATGGACTCTGTTGAACAACTGATTTTCCTGAAAATTTAAGCTTATAGGATTTGGGTTTATAATGCATATCATGCTCTTTAACGCCCTTTCTAATGTGTTGCTCCATACCGATACGTGGATAGATGCATAAGCTCATAGGCAAACAACCACAATTAGCCTCCTATGGGCCTTGATAAGCTAGGGAAATAAATATGTGCTAAGATTTGAATACATGACCTCCCGCCAAATGGGGTTTTTGATACCATGTTGAGTGAGAGAAAGAAACTAGTGTTTTGTTCATAAAAAAAGAGTGTACATATATCAATCCCCCTTAAAAAAAAAAACTGAAGTACCTTTTACTAAATAACTACTCAAACCTTTAGTAAATACATCACCCAACTGATCTTTAGACTTGATGTAAGGAGTTATTGCTTTTTTGCTCATCACACTCTCATAAAATGATAATCCATCTCAATATGTTTGGTTCTCTAATGAAATATCGGATTATTGGCAATGTGAATAGCAACCTGATTATTACAATATATAGCTATGTGCTTTTCAAAAGAAATTCCAAGCTCTTGTAAAAGTTTTTGAATCCACATTAATTCACAAACTGTATGTTCCATAGCCTTGTATTCTGCTTCAACACCAAATCTTGCTACTACATTATGCTTTTTACTTCTAAGTAACTAAGGTACAATACACACTAGTGGGCCTTTTGTCAGTCGAGGATCTTGTCTAGTTTGGATCCAAAAACTCACAACATCAAGGTCTAAGTTGGACCTTCTTCTGTAGAGTACTCCCACACTTATAGTACCTTTGAGATTCTTTAGTATCCTACACACTGTTTCTCAATGAATCCGCTTAAGTGCTATGAATTGACTCACTGTATTAATAGGAAAAGTAATGTCATATCAGATGACTCTCAAATAAATGAGTTTGGCCACTAGACTTCGATATCTTCTTTTATCTGAAAAGGCAAGGCTATCATTTGCATTAAGATTCACATTTTGCTCTATAGGAGTGTTAATTGGCTTCATTTCTAACATGCGAGTTTCATTAAGCAAATCTAATACATACATCCTTTGGAGAAAACAATCTCACCTCTACTATGTGCAACTTCGTTGCCTAAGAAGTAACACAATAGCCTAAGATCCTTTGTTTGAAAGGTTTTTTTTCAAGTAACCTTTCACTTTTTCAATACCTATAATGTCACTTTTAGAAATAATAATATCATCCACATAAACTGAGTATCATTATGCCAATGTCCCTCTTGAGAACAAGCACAGAGTGGTTAGGATTACATCTTCTAAAACCAAATGATAGAAAAATAGTACTCAACTTATCAAATCAAGCTTGAGGAGATTGCTTTAAAAAAAAAAGATTGCTTTAATCCATAAATATCCTTATTTAGTTTGAAAACTTTAATCTTCTAAAACCAAATGATAGAAGAATAGTACCCAACTAGTGATGAGTTTGGAAGAGGTAGAGATTGAGTTGGATCCGTTTCATTGTCTCTAGCTAGTCTTTTCCGTTGATACACTTTTAATGGTTTGCCGGTCTTAGATAGAACATTATTAGTAACAACATGAAGAGGAACAATATTAGACTGAAATGAGTTATTTTCTAATTGTAAACCATGATAAGAAAAATTAGTTCCAAAGAATGTTATGTCAACACTAATAAAGTATTTATGAGACATAGGATTAAAACATTTATATCATTTATGAGTTCTAGAATACCCTAAAAATACACCTTTGATGGATCAAGGATCAAGCTTGTCTTTATTCGGAGAAATATTATGAACAAAGAAAACACATTCAAAGACCCTAGGAGGGAGAGAAAATAGGGAACAATGAGGAAATAACATAGAATATGGAGTCTTTTGATGCAATACAAAAGAGGGTAACCGATTTATCAAACAATATGATCAAAATAGCATCCCCCCAATCAAATTTTGGAACATGCATATGAAATATTATAAAACAAGAAACATCTAACAATTGATAATTTTCCTTTTAGCAACTCCATTTTGTTGGGATGTATAAATACACGAAAATTGGTGGACAATTCCATTTTCAAAACAAAAAGAGAAGAAAATGATCAATAGAATTACCAAACTGATTTTTTATTTCTTGAAAAAAAAAGTTTACATACATAAGGTACTTCAAACCTTTCTTTAAGCAAAAATAACCGACTAAAGAACAATCATCAATAAAACTAACAAAGTGCCTAAACCCTTGAGTATTGGGGATGTGACATGGACCTAAAACATTTAAATGAATCAAAGTAAAAGGACTAGGACTCCTATTACTAACTCTAGATGGAAAAGTAACCTATGATGTTTGTCAAGTTCACATGACTTACACTCAGTTTTATTTGACAACTTTGAGGACGTTCCCAATGACTGTAATTGCTCAAAAGAAGCATGATCCAATCTGTAATGCCATTGGAGAGGAGTAACAAATAAAGAAAGAGCAGCAATATCTGATATTTATCTTCCATTAGACTGAAGTATAGATTGACTATTGAGATAATAAAGCCCATGCTGGATATCATGCTCTTTAACAAACTCAACACATAGGTTTGGAAACTTTAGATCATGGGAGACTTGACTTTACAAGCTTTTGGATTGGTGAAAATGCAATTAGTATGTTTAAGAAATTACTGATTATGGATCATTGGATTGTATAACTCTGCTTCATATTCTGATGCTAATATTATGGGGTATCGTGCTTTAATGTATTTGATATGATGCTAAGGTGCTAGGTCGCTTTCTTTGGTTGGTCATCTTCATTTTCCTGTGACAGTTTTCTCTATGTTATTTGCTTTGCAATGTAACAAATCCTAAAAGCCTATCAGAATTGGCATCAAACTTTGTTCAAACAATTTGTTTCCCTCCTTGTTAGGACAAACTAATTATTTCTTTTTGCTATTTTATTTATTTATTTTTTAGCCACATGTTAGCATATGCCTACACATTTTGAATTCAGACCACCTTATACACATCATTACTGAGTTGGACCTTCTAGAAAATCTGATTTCCAGCAAATTGTCTCTCTCTCTCTCTCATATGCATGCAGCAATAAGATGCTTTTTGGGTCATGGTATTTGAATACAGTTATTTTCTAGTGAAGTAATGCGGTACTGTTGAGTACTGCTTATTAATAACCATTATTCTAATAAACTTGGTGATAAATATGTTTCATGAAGGTTTGAAGTTGGTTCAAGGCTTACCACTTAGAGGAAAAGATTGTTTTGAAAGAAACATTTAGTCAAGCTAATTCTGAATAGTGAGAAGTATAATCCAGCCTCCAGGACAAGTATTGGCGTTTCTTCATCAGTTAGACTCTGTGATTGTATTATCATCCCTTGGGATAAGGAATCTATTACTTGCCATAATTCTCTTGTTGGCTGGTTTCCCATGTTTATTAGTTTTTGTTCCACTAGAGTTGGTTCTGATTAGTGCCTGCCTATTTGAGTTGTATGGTCTTGATGAGTCTAGAGTCAAGGTTAGTCTATGGGGTTAACTCTCTAGCCTATATAAGTTGTTATTGTTGGTGGTGTCTACATGGTGATATTCATATTATGAAGGAAGAAATTAATAAAACAGAAAATTGTTTGTTAAATTAGTGCTGAGGTTTTTTTTTTTTGATCAGAAACAAGAATTGTATTAATATCGTAGAAAGATTTTATGAGAGGGCTAAGACATTCTTCCCACAAATATACAAACCTGATCTAAACCACTAAAAACTTCCACTATACAAGGAGATTTGTACACAAAGATATATTACAAAAGAATGTACCAGAAAAACCTCTCCTAAAAAAAAGCTAGGCTCCTCTCAATGGTATTCCAACCCTAGTGGTGTACATACCACAAGCCAATTGAGTTGAATGACGTTTACAGGACAACCTTTAAATTTTTCAGTACAAGAGGCCTACAAAGAAGTAAAGAAATGACATAAATCCCATATAGTCTCAGACGTCCTCCATTTGTCCACATAGATCCTAACATTTCTCTCTCGCCATACCATCTAGATCAAAGTGAGATAAATAATCTTCCAAAGTGTTTTGCTTCTAGTGGAGTTCCCAAAACCATATAAGAAATAGCTATCATACCACAACCCCAAAGCGAACGGACAATGTAGAAATAGGTGGTCACTCATCTCTCCACTCCCCTTACATAGTATACACCATTTTGAACTAAGAGCTTTGGAAGGTCTTCTCAACTAAAGCGAGTCATTGGTATTCACCTTTTTGTGTGCCTTTAACCAAGCAAAGACCTTGACCTTAGATGGGACCTTTGATTTCCAAATAAAATTGGCAGGATGGAAAGGAGCTGAATTTGATAAATTGGACAAAGCAAGGAGGAAAGATAATTAGTGCAGAGTTTTTCTGATAGGAAATAAGATTGTATCAAGGAGCAGCTAGAAAATGGAGTGTAATGTGTATACATACTTAAAACATGAGTTGTGCCAAAAAAAAAAAGTGAAAAAAAAAAAAGAGAATCTCATGCCCTAGTGCCTCCGCATACTTTTAATTCTTTTTAGTATTTTTTCATTTTCTCGTTGTGGTACATTAAATCAAACCCGGAACATCTATATTATTCCCATTCCAACTCTTTGCACTTGAGCCAGCACTCAAGGGTCCTTTGCATTCTTCTCATGGAGCACCTCCTATTCAAACTGGCATCCATGCTAACATTCCAAGTCCAAACATATGAAGATCTGAGCATGATCTGCTTTTTGTGGAACTTATAAGTCTGAACCCTTCAAGCAGCTGAATTACTTAGTGTTATGCTATAAGTTGGCAGAGTTCAGCTGAAATTGTCAGCTCCATTCTTAGTGATTACTATGATTTATTACCAAACACTTAGCATGAAAGATTTAGCCTTAAATTATGTTATCAAATAAGCCCCTAAATTTCCCATTGAAAGTCTGGAAGTTGTTGGCTCACTAGCGATAAGAGAGATTTTTGTAATTTGATTTAGTTTTGAGATCTTAAGGAATCCCATCTCAGGAATATTTTTACTTGGTTGGAGATATTCTTGAGGGAGAAGTTATTACCATTCTTCTTTCCCCTTCAATTGGAGGGTCTATAAGTTGTATTCTGAAACCATCCTGGAAATCTTACTTAGATCCCCCTTAAATCATTCCCCACCATTCTGAATTCCCTAGCACATCGAATTGAACCTCATCTATTTCTATGTGAGAATATGTGGCTTATTCATATTGATCAAAAAAAGAAAAAGAAAAAGGTGTATTCACAGTTCTTTTGAATTTGCCATTGATTGATGTTGAAACCAGCATGGATGGATGGTTTGGAAGGTTTTAGTTAGTGAAAAAAATATCAGTTTGTGAAATGTAAAGAGTGAAATATATTGGTGCTTTTCAGTTCACTTGAGAGTCATTTATGATGATTTTGTTTATAACATGCAGAGGATAGGTATAAAATACCTTTATGAATTTTTTCAACCATTGCCTTTATAATAGTTTTCTTTTCCCTTTCTTAATTCTTTCTTGTTCGCCTTTCTGCAGGGTGCAACTGCTTCTCCTTCCCGGATTGCTGTTTCTGTTGTTCAAAATTGTGCTGAAGAGCTTGAGCCCTTTGTTTGTGGGTTTTTAACATCTTGTATTTTGGACAGAGATGCTGTAGGCAACGAACTTAAAGAGTTCTATCATGAAATTATTTTTGAAATTTTCCAATGTGCTCCCCAGATGCTTCTTGCGGTCGTCCCAAACTTGACCCAAGAACTTTTGGTATGTCTTACCTCTTCTATTCATTTTTTTTGATGATTCATATGATCTCAGCTGCTGACATGCAGCAATAACTATGGGCCTCATGTTGCTTCTTTTGGAAACATTTTATTCATTTTGTACTTGTTTTTCTCCTGTCCTCTAACTGTATGGTTGTTTGTTCTAATTAACGTGGTGTATGTGTTTGTAGACTGATCAGGTTGATGTCAGAATAAAAGCTGTTAATTTGATTGGAAAACTTTTTTCACTGCCTGAACACCATGTTGTGCAAGAATATCGACATCTCTTTGTAGAGTTCCTAAAAAGATTCTCTGACAAGTCTGCAGAAGTTAGAGTTAGTGCTCTACAATGTGCTAAAGCTTGTTACATGGCCAATTCCTCTGGGACTGAATCACTTGAAATTCTCAGTGAGCTATTTAGCACTCTAGTTTGTTCTTTTGAAGTGGCATATCTTACTGGTGTCTTCAGTATTTAATTTACATTATTTAATAACTTGTGGATTGAGCAGCTGCTGTTGAAGGTCGATTATTAGATTTTGATGATAGAGTCAGAATGCAGGCAGTTATTGTTGTTTGTGACCTTGCCAAGTCAAACCTGAAATTTCTCCGACCTGAACTAATATCTCGAGCTACTGACCGACTTCGTGATAAGAAGGTAGTTTTCCTCTGAACAAGTTCCTGTTTAACATATTACAATCCAAGTTCTCTAATTCCCTTAACTATGGTTTCCTTTTATGTAGTTATCTGTTAGAAAGAAAGCTTTGCAGAAGTTGCTTGAAGTATATCGAGAGTATTGTTCCAAGTGTTCTGAAGGTCACATAGCAATTACTGACCATTTTGAACAGATTCCATGTAGAATTTTGATGCTTTGCTATGATAAAGACTGTAAGGAGTTCAGGTTTGCTTATTCAGGCCTTGTGATTTGTTAAACCAAAAACAATGCTGCATATCTCAGATGTGATTAACTGTTTAAATAATTTCAGACCCCAAAACATGGAGCTTGTACTTGCGGAGGATTTATTTCCAGCTACTCTTTCAGTTGAGGAGAGGACAAGGCACTGGATCTCATTTTTCTCACTTTTTACTCCTCTTCATGTAAAGGCATTGAACTCCATTTTATCTCAGAAACGAAGGTATTGGCCCTTACTTGGTAGTATTCTCAGGATAAAACATATTTCTTTACAAATTCTGTATGTTATTCAGGTTGCAAACAGAGATGCAAATCTATTTGGCGTTGCGAAAGAAAGAGAAGGTACTTTGATTGAGGGTTCTAATTGTTCATAATATGTTCTGTTTTCCTGATATTTTTTTTTTTTTGATTGGCAAACACACCATAAGCACCATAATATGCTTATGGTGCTTCCTGATATGAGAAGCCCTCATCAAGTTCATTACTGGCATGCTAATTTTCCCTTTCTCAGAGTACCCTATGATGCAAAATTGGAAAGAAAATGATCCTTGCATTTCTGAGGCGTGATTTTTAAAATTTTTAATTTTATTTTTTTGGCAAACAGAGGAGAATATATTGACAGGGGGGTTGGGGGGGGGGGTGCGCACCCCTAGTATATTGGGAACATACCAAGGATGCCAAAAGGCTAGAATAAACAAGAGAAGAACATTCTATTAATTAAGGGTTTCCTACCAAAAAGAAAAAAAAATGCTGGTCAAGTAAAATTACCAAAACAGTCATCTTATATTGCATGTTGGTGGAACCAACATTCATTCCGTGAGTTCTTGGGAGTGTTATCTTCATCAATGGGTTGTTTTTTGGGGTGGTGGTGTTGGGGTTTGGACATAACAGTCACCCTTAAGGACTTCAAGGTTGAATCTGGTCCATTTAGACAAAAATAGTAAGACTCTGATTTGGGATGGATGGAGACTCTGATTGGTATCTGTAAGTAGTCTTAGGAAATGAAGGGAGGAGGCAGATGTTGGTTTGCAGTGGATTCAAAATCGTTTGAAATCTCTGTAGAGGTGATTGGGGAGAGATGTAGGGGAATCATTGTGGAAAGGAGTAGAGGTTTTACTTCGTGGGTCAGGTTTGGAAGTCTCAGCTTGTGCTGCTTGCTGGAAGGGGTGGAGGCTTGCTGTAGGGGTCTTGTTGTGCAGGGTCTGGTCAAAAGGTGGGAAGATGGAGGAAAGAGGTTTAAGTTGGAAAGTCGAGCAAATGAGGCAGGTAGGTTTTTACTGTGTTCCGTGGTTGACCTGGAATCAAAGAGATATTGTTTAGTGTTTCCAGAAGGAAAAGGAATTTTGGGAGGATGGGTTCTGCTGGCTGAAAAGCTTCGCTCTCTGGGGGTTATTTCTCGGGTTGAGTCTAGGGGAAATGTTACTTCTTATGGGACAGGGAATACAGTAGGGGAATCTGAAGGAAAAGCCCAAAAATCCTATGTCGATGTGGTGAATTCAAGAGTGAGAAAGGCAGGGGAAACACTATGGTTACAGTTGGGAGAGAAAGACATCTCAAGTGAGAGGAAGTTAATGGACCGATGTCTGGTTGGCAGATGGGGACACAACCCTCTGTTGGATTCAGAAATGCATGCTCTTGAAAGTTGGGGGAGAACCTGTTGGAATATTAAAGGAGGACTGAAGTTCGCAAGGCTAGGGGGCCCTCTCTTGCTGATCGAGTTTGAGAATAAAGACGAGGCAGACAAGGTGCTTTTAAGAGGAAACAGATGGTTCAAGGAATCGACTATGCATTTGGACAGGTGGGACCCAAAAGTGGGGTGTTCTCAAAATGGCGAAAGAGCCGAGAGTGTTTGGGTAAGAGTCATGGGATTGCCGTTGCACCTTTGGAGTCAGGAAGCCTTCAGAAAGATAGGAGATTGTTGCGGGGGATTCGCTGAAGTGGATGCAAATACTGCAAATCTCAAGGAACTAAGGTGGGCCAGAATTTCAGTGAGATATGCAGGTGTAGAATGGCCGAGTACCATGCAAGTAGTAGTGGGATCTTTTTGTTATGCTCTCCAGCTATGGTGGGAGGTGAAACCAGGCTTGTCGGAAGTGGTTCCGGCCATTAGAAAAGATAAGGGCAAGGAGCGGGAGGTCAGGGATGATGGAGAAGGAGTTACACGCGCTGGATTCATAAGGGTGGGAGAAAAGATGTATGGGGAACCTGCAAAAGTGGCTGAGAAGTACAACGCAGAAGAAGGCAGCTGCAGCACGAAAGTTCAGCCCTCTGGTACTGTGCAGGGAGCAGCATCAGAGACTGACGGGTCAAAAGGAGACCGATCTTCAGCTGGGGGGAAGAGTTTGCACTCTGGGCCTGGAGATTTTATGCCTCTGGGCCGGCAAGATGATTCGGGCTGGGAAAGAGAGCCCGCTGAGGAGGGCCAAGGGATTAAAAAACCAGAGGTAATGGGCCGGCCCAATTTAAAGCTTTTTAAAGGCCAGACGGGGGAGAGAATACCCATTTTGGAGAATGCAAAAGGGGTTAGGGCTCCCGATGGGCGACGCAGTGGTGGCGGAGAGCAGGAGGGGGATTTGCTTGGGTTCAAGCTAGGATCGCCTCGTCCGGTCGTCAATTCCTCAGAAATCACTGACGAGGCGTTATTGGAGGAGGCCTCCAGGTATTCCGATCAAACCTCTTCTCCTTTCTCATCTCTGGGGAAACGGGATATCTCTCTCTTTTCTACTCCTTCTGGGTGGGACGGGAAAGGTGTCGTCATGGCAAGGACTTCCGACCGGGGAACAGCTTCAGATGACGAAGGGGGTGCAGTCATGGACCCGCTTCGGATGATTTTGGCGGACGGAAGGGAGGCTGAGGTTTCGGACATGGTGGGTAGAGAGGCTGGGAATACCGAGGAATTATCAGTGGGGGTTTTGGGAAGAGACAAGGAGGAGAGGGGCAAAGAGGGGGATTTGTGTTGGCAGTCTAGTAGCCTGGCTAAATTTAGCCGTTATCTAGGAATGCCAACGGAGGGATTTGAAGGGGAAATATTGTTCTTGCTCAAGAGAATGAAAGAGAGGAAGATTCAAAAAGGCAATTTGGATGGCACAAAGAGGAGAAAATTAGAGACGTCAAAATTCGAAAGAGAATTGAGAAAATTGGAATGGACTGTGAACTATATTGGAGGTGGAGGAGGAGGTGAAGGAGGGGGAAGCACGAGTAGGTCTAAATGAAGCTCCGAATGCTCACCTGGAATGTAAGAGGGGCTAATAATTGCGACAAAAGGAAGGTGATCAAAGCTTTGATTAGGAAAAATAGGGTGGACTTGGTTTGCCTACAGGAAACCAAGATTCAGGAAATGACCACGGGCATCGTTCGGAGCTTAGGAGTGGGTAGGTTCATTGAATGGGGAGCTATAGACTCAAGGGGTGCAGCCGGAGGAATAGTGGTGATATGGGACAACAAGATGCTGGAGTTGGTTGACATGCAAAAAGGATTGTTCTCTATTTCGTGCACTTTTAAGAGCTGCGAGGATGGTTTTATATGGACGTTTACTGGGGTTTATGGGCCAATTTTAAGGAGGGAGAGGGAGAGTTTTTGGGAAGAGCTGGGGGCCATTAAGGGGCTTTGGAATGGGCCGTGGTGCGTTGCAGGGGACTTTAATGCCATCCTGAGTCCGGAAGAGTGTAACAGAGGAGGGAGATTGAACTCAATTATGAGAAGGTTCGCAGAAGTGAAAGAAGATCTGGAGTTAAAGGACCTGCCCATGGTGGGGGGCCCTTTTACATGGACTGGAGGAGCGGGTAATCAGTCTTCTTCAAGGTTGGATCGTTTTCTGGTTAATGAGGAGTGGGATAGCCATTTTGGAGATGCGAGGCAGTTTCTCCTTCCAAGACCCGTGTCCGATCACTTCCCGATTCTTATGGATGGTGGGGGTATGAGAAGAGGCCCTATCCCGTTTAGATTCGAGAATATGTGGTTGAAAGCTGAAGGTGTCAAGGATTTACTGAAGCAATGGTGGGAGGAAGGCAGATTCAGTGGATCTGCAAGTTTTATCTTGGCTGAAAAATTGAAATTTATGAAGGCTAAGCTGAAGGAATGGAACAGAAACAGTTTTGGAAGGGTTGAATATAGAAAGAATACGGCACTGGAGCAGATGGAGTATTGGGATGCAAAGGAGAAAACCAGCAGGCTGTCATTGGAAGAGCTGGAAGCCAGAAACGAAGCGAAAGAAGAGTATAAAAAATGGGTCTTACTTGAAGAAATCACGTGGAGGCAAAAATCCAGGGAAGTGTGGCTGAAAGAGGGAGATAGAAATACCGGTTTTTTCCACAAAATGGCCAACGCACATAGGAGGAGGAATAATGTGGACAGAATTAAGATTAACGGAGCGTGGCTCACGGAGGAAAATGATATCAGGGAAGGGATCGCCAATGCTTTTAAGACGTTGTTGTCTAATCCGGGGGAATGGAGACCTTCTGTTTCTGGGCTGCAGTTTGAGATGTTAGAGCCTTTGGACGTCAGTGCATTGGAGTCTCCTTTTATGGAAGAGGAGGTGCTTGACGCCCTAGAAGGCTGTAATGGGGATAAAGCCCCGGGGCCAGATGGATTCTCTATGGCCTTTTGGATTTTTGCTTGGGATTTCGTGAAGGCTGATGTGATGAGCTTCTTTAAGGAGTTTCACGAAAATGGCAAATTTGTTAAAAGCCTAAATGCAACATTTATGGTCTTAATTCCAAAAAAAGCAGGGGCTGAAGCTTTAGGGGATTATAGGCCTATAAGCTTGGTGGGAAGCTTGTACAAGTGGCTAGCCAAGGTATTAGCCAATAGGCTAAAAAAAGTGGTTGGAAAGGTGGTCTCAAAAGCTCAAGGGGCGTTTGTGGAAGGTAGACAAATCCTAGATGCAGTGTTGATAGCCAATGAAGCCATTGATTCGACCCTTAAGAATAATGAGAGCGGCATTTTGTGCAAATTGGACATAGAGAAGGCGTATGATAAAGTGGACTGGAACTTTATTCTCACAATCATGAAGAAAATGGGCTTTGGGGAGAAATGGATTAGGTGGATTCGGTGGTGTATATCCACTGCAAGCTTCTCAGTGATGATCAATGGAACCCCTACGGGCTATTTTCAAAGCTCCAGGGGTTTGAGGCAGGGTGATCCCTTTCCCCCTACCTCTTTGTCATTGCTATGGAGGTCTTTAGTGTTTTCATTAAAAGGGCAGTAGAGGGAGATTTTTTATCTGGTTGTAGGGTAAAAGGTCGGAGCGAAGAAGGGGTCCTAATTTCCCACTTGCTGTTTGCTGATGATACACTGGTGTTTTGTAAACCTTCTCAAGATCAGTTGACGTACCTCAGTTGGCTTCTCATGTGGTTTGAGGCTGTTTCTGGATTGAGGATAAATTTGGAAAAAAGTGAATTAATTCCAGTAGGGAGGGTGGAGAGTATGGATGATCTTGTTGAGGAGTTTGGATGTAGTATGGGTAGTCTTCCAACTACCTATTTGGGGATGCCCCTGGGAGCTCCTTTTAAGTCAGTCACAGTTTGGGATGGAGTGGAAGAGCGCTTCAGAAGAAGGTTAACTATGTGGAAGAGACAATATTTGTCCAAGGGAGGAAGGGCGACTCTCATTCGTAGTACTTTATCGAACTTACCCATCTATTTAATGTCATTGTTGTGTTTACCAAGCTCAGTTAGACGAAGATTAGAGAAAATTCAAAGGGATTTCCTATGGGGTGGGGGCAACCTGGAGCATAAGCCCCATTTAGTAAGATGGGAGTTGGTGTGTTTAAGCAAGGTGAAAGGAGGCTTGGGGGTCAAAAGCCTATCCCTCCTTAACAAGACTCTTCTTGCTAAGTGGAACTGGCGTTTCGCAAATGAGAGAGAGGCTTTGTGGAATCATGTAATTAGAGGGAAGTATGGAGAAGCTAGAGGGGGATGGTGCTCGCGGGAAGTGAGAGAGGCTCATGGTTTGGGTTTGTGGAAAGGAATTAGGGCGGATTGGAAGTTGGTGAGTGATAGGATGGCTTTCATAGTTGGTAATGGAAGAAGGGTGAGCTTCTGGAGGGATAGATGGTGTGGGGAGTCTCCTCTGTGTATGACCTTCCCTTCTCTTTTTGCTGTGACGGTTGAGAAGGAAGCGAGGGTGGCAGATATATGGGATCCTTTGGCTGAGGGGGCTGGGGGGTTGGAACCCCTGTTTTTTAAGAGCGTTTAATGACTGGGAGGTTGAGGAGGCAGAAAGATTTATGGAGAGGATTCAGAGTAAAAGAGTTATTGAGGATGTGGAGGATATGGTATCGTGGACTGAAACCAAGAGCGGTAAATTCTCGGTCAAGTCTCTTTATATAGCTCTTGAAGCGGGTGGTTCATCTTTGTTTCCTTCAAGCTTTATTTGGAATGCGAATGTGCAGCCCAAGATTTGTTTCTTTGCATGGGAGGCCACGTGGGGCAAAGCTTTAACATTGGATCTAGTCCAGAAAAGAGGATGGGCCTTGGCGAACAGATGTTTTATGTGTCTTGAGAAAGAGGAGACCATAAACCACCTCCTTCTTCATTGTTCCAGGACAAGGGCTTTATGGGATCTTCTCTTTGCCTTATTTGGGGTGTCTTGGGTTTTGCCCTTTTCAGTTAGAGAGACCCTTCTGAGTTGGAATGGCTTCTTCATGGGTAAAGACCGCAAGAAGGTGTGGAGAGCTGCTCCTCTTCACATTTTTTGGACGGTTTGGAAGGAGAGGAATCGTTTGGCATTCAAGGATGAGTCGGTGTCAATTCAGAGATTGAAACAATCTTTTATTCTTACTTTATGGGCTGAGGCTAAGTTGTTCATAGACGATTGCCCTCTAACTATAGCTAATTTTATTGATTGGTTGGGCTCTAAGTAGGCTTGTGGCTATAGGTTTTTTGTCTTTTGGCCATTGATGGCGGGTGTATAGGTTTTGTATACTTAGAGTCGCTATTTTAGCGTCTCATTCCCCCTTTTTTAATGAAATTCATTTACTTATCAAAAATTCTATTAATTAAGGAATGGGAGCACCATAAGCATGCTTTTACTAATGCATGCAAATGGTGGTTTTGCATGTATATGCGATTATAAAATTTTAATTTGAAAAACAATATCTATTTTAGGTTGTTAAAATCTCATAGAGATTAGACCTTAAATGAAGAGATGATTGTTTATCTAAATGCGAAAACAAAAATCTCATTAGGAAGTGCCAGCAACTTAATATCTCAGAATCCAAAATAAAAATGCATAATCTCAAGACCATAGTTGTTTCTTGTATAACTTTAATCCAAGGAGAAGCTTGGGTCTTAGGGAAGGGCTTTGGCATGGATATTTAGTTACCATTAGGATAGCAAGAGGATGATACAGCAGCAGAACAGGAAATAAAATTTTACTGTTGAAAACCAAAATTCCTATTGTAATAATTCTTACTCCTTTGGAGAACCTGAATTTTTGTTGCATTAAATACAAATAATATGTACAAAATAACAATGAATGAAAAGTTCTGTAGAAAGGAAAACGTTACTAAAATTAAAGGGGGGCATGAAATCCCCAATGATTTCAACTAGAGAAGACATCCTTCTCTTGGCCAGCCTATCAAGTTTTGGATTTGCTGATCTAGATTTCTATAAGTAGAAGCTACATCAAACCCCATTTACATGGGCTTAGCCTCCTCAAGGAATATGCTAATGTGATTGGGATTCAAGTGTTTGATGCATTTTATGACGAGGAATTATGGGAAGATAAGGATTTGGTTAGATTAGTGAGGTGGTTAGGGCCTCTCGAGAGTCAGAATTGTTGCTATATGTTATGGCTGTCAGCCTGAAGATCATTTGCACGTGGTTTTTATTGTTTAGAAGGGAGCTCTAAGATGACTGAAGATTGTTGTTATTGACCTGTTAATTTTGCATTTACTTCATTGAAGGAATGAGGCAACAAGGTGTTTGTTGCTTGATTCAGAGTATCCATTTATAATGTTCTCTAAGTGTTTGTGAATAATAAGGAAAGGGATTCATGGAAGTTTAACAACTGGATGCGCAAAATCATAGATACTGCAAATGAGTTGGGTTGTTCTTTCTCTTGGATTCCTCATTGAGCTAATCAAGTTGCAGATCAGTTAGCCAAACAAGGAGCAAAGCATTTGGCCTCCTTTGTTGGAGATTTCCTTCCCCCCTTGATTGTCCAATGTTTTTTTTGTTATACATCTTTGAAGGATTGCTTATACTTCTTGTATTTATCAATTGATTGAAGAATGAAAATGTTTGTTTCTAACAAAAAAGAGGAAGAAAAATTGTTTTTGTTGTTGGTTCTTTTTCAATGAAGTTCCCATCTTTATATGGACTTGCATTTTGGGTGGAATCTTCACAATTGAACTATTGGCCTCTGTCGATTATGATGGGTATCGTTGCATGCTGTTCTTGTGAGGGATTGGTGTAGATTTGGTTCATGGTTTTCTTCTTATATGGAGGTGCCATTAGAGGGGATTTTAATAACAACTGGTTAATATTCATCATGGTTAGTATCCATGTTTCTCTCAGTATGCCTTGCTTCAGGTCCTGGGGGCATCTCAAAGCCATTTTCTTTGCTTTACGATCTATTAATTTGAAATTCCTCTTATTTAGATGAAGAGTTCCTAATAGAGCCATGGTATCCCCTCCCATAAACTTGTTCATGTGTACAAAATTGCTTGCTAGGGTTCAATTTTTTATAATCTTCTACGTTGCATGATGCTTTCAGTTAATCCACTTTAAATTTTGGTTTAAAGTTTGACTAGCTCAAACATAGAGCTTAGGTATTGAAGTTTATGAATTTTTATTCACTTTAAAACAATGGTAACTTTTTGTATTTGATTTGAATTCTAGATCTTGTGTTAATTAGTATTTGGTGTTGTGACCTTGCCTAAGCATAAGATTTCCATTTTCCAAAGAAAATATAAATTTCTTGTGCTTTTTTTCTTGATATTTTTTGAGGATCCACAGGTATGTAAAATGAGCTTTAAATTTCTTCCTTGTTTTTTTTTTTGATAAGCAACAGCAGAAAATATATTAAAGAAGGCCAAAAGGCCGCACCGCATACAGGAGGTATACAAAGCAGCCACAAGGCCAAAAAAACAAAAACAAGAACACCTCACTAGCCCTTAGGGGACCGCTACCCACTCCAAGAAGCCTAGAAGTGAAGAGGACTCCTCTCCCCTATACAACTTAGCCCAACTCCACAGATTACATACAAAAGAATTCTTAAGAGTCTGAATAGCCAAAAGACCCCCTCTAAAAGCTAACCTATTTCTTTCCTTCTACACCGTTCAAAAAATACATAACGGAATGGTCTTCCATATCTTCTTCCTTTTTTTACCCACAAAAGGGCCCCTCCAACAGAACAACGCCTCTTTTACCTTCTCTGGAAACACCCACTGAACCCCAAATAAGGCAAAGGCGATTTCCCAAAGGGTCCTAACCACTGTACAGTGTAAAAGAATGTGATTTACATTTTCCTCTTCACAACCACACAAAAAAAACAATTTGGAAGCTGCCACCCACGCATTTGCAGCCTATCCAACGTGAGGATTTTTTCCTAAGTAGCCTCCCATGCAAAGAAAGCTACTTTGGTTGGGACCTTATCCACCCAAATATTTTTTCCCGGAAAAACAAGAGGATTAGGGGCTGCCAGCAGATTGTAAGCCACCCAAATCCGAAAACTGGCAGAATCCCCACCTTTCCAAAGCACTGAGTCCTCCTCTGGGGTTACTCTGATGTCCCTTAGCAAAAAGAGCAAATCTTCTATCAGCACCAGCTCCCAATCATTAGAATCTCTAACCAATCTGAGATTCCACCCTCCTTGGCCAAGCCTTGGGTCCAACACATCATTCACCAATTCATTACTGCACACTGCCAAGGCAAAAATCTGGGGAAACGCTTGGGACAGCGCTTCGTTGCCGCACCAATGATCAGTCCAGAACATGATCTTAGTCCCCCTTCCCACCTTGAACTTCATGTTATTCCAGCACCAGCTCATCTCCTTTAAAATCTCCTTCCAAACTCCCACTCCAAAGGGCCCCCGGGCTTCCTTAGATTTCCAACCACAACCCTCCAACTCATGCTTCACCCCGATTACCTTCTTCCACAAGACATCCTTCTCAATGGCAAATCTCCAAATCCACTTGCCCAATAAGGCCTTGTTCAATAACCCCATCCTCTTAATACCAAGACCCCCCTTCTCCTTTTGAGTACACACCACCTTCCAATTAATTAAATGGATTTTCCTATCCGTGTTTCCCCCTCCCCAAAGAAAATCTCTTTGTAATTTCTCAAGCCTTTTAACCATTGACTTAGGCATTCTAAAGATGGACATTTGATAAATAGGAATGCTAGCTAGGGTACTCTTAATCAGGGTGATTCTCCCGCCCTTAGACAAGTATTGTCTTTTCCAACAGGCAAGTCTTCTCCTCATTCTTTCCTCCATCCCATCCCACGTGGACAAGGCCTTGTGCCGGGCCCCAAGGGGCAGCCCCAAGTATTTAACCGGAAAGCTTCCAATTCTGCAGCCTAACTCCACCGCCATTTCCTCAATATTATCAATCTCCCCTACTGGTATCAGCTCACTCTTGGCCAGATTGATCCTAAGCCCAGAAGCCGCTTCAAACCACGCCAAAATCCATCCAAGATGAGTTAATTGATCCTTGCTGGCCTTGCAGAAGAGAATAGTGTCGTCTGCAAAGAGCAGATGAGACACCATAATCTCTGCATCCCCTCTACCTCTTAGCCTACAACCAGAAATGAAGTTCCCCTGCACCGCCCGCCTTATGAGTGCACTCAACACTTCCATGCCCAAGATAAAAAGATAAGGAGAACTTGGGTTTCCTTGACGCAGACCCTTAGAGCTGGAGAAGAAGCCTGCTGGAACCCCGTTAATAAGGACAGAAGATTTTGCCGTTGAAAAACACCACCACATCCAATCCATCCAGCGCGACCCAAAGCCCATTTTTTTCAAGACCTTCATAAGGAAGCTCCAACTGATGCTGTCGTAGGCTTTCTCAATATCCAATTTGCACACCAGCCCCTTTTCTTTCCTCTTCTGCCAGTAGTCAACCACCTCATTAGCTATGAGAGAGGCGTCTAGAATTTGTCTCCCCCTCACAAACGCATTCTGATCAGCTGAGACCACCTTATCTAACACCATTTTCAGCCTATTGGTCAACACTTTGGCCATAAGCTTGTACAGCCCCCCTAGCAGACTGATAGGCCGAAACTCCCCTAGGTCCTCAGCCCCACCTTTTTTTGGAATGATGACCAAGAACGTGGCGTTCAGACTTTTGGCCATGCAAGCTTTGGCTTTAGCTGTATTAAAAAACATTTTTTCTGTGATTTTAATTTCTTGAGCTAGTCATACTGTTCTACTCTTTGTTTATTTATGCTATGATATGTTACAAATGGATTTTTGAGAGTACTCCAGTGTGAGGAAGGTGTCTGTGCATTGAGATTTGTGCTTTCTTAGTTTTTTATTTGATATTGATGGGATTAATAAGCATTATGGATATGTACTGCAGGAGAATGTTGCTGAAGAAGTGCAGAAGAGGATTCAAGCTTCATTTTTGAAAATGTCAGCTTCCTTTCCAGACTCTTGCAAAGCTGAAGAATGCTTTCATAAATTAAACCAAATGAAAGATAATAGCATATTTAAGGCTTTGCTACAGCTTTTGGATGAAGTCACCTTAACAAGTGCTGAGACCACCAGAGTGCGTTTCATCCACTTGCTATCTTGGATAATGTTGCATCATCTGTAGAACACCACTTAGGTTGCCATTGTGATTAATTCTGTTCTATCATATTTTCTGTGTTGCTGGTTTAATTTAGTTGCTTAATATTATTATGGGCTTTTATCATATATTTGTTTTCATTAGCTATTAGATATCATGTCTATGAAGGAAGTTGTTGGATATTGTGTTTTATGTCATAGATTTGCAAGTGTTCTTATCAAGCCTACATTTGATGCTTACTAGACATCTTTTGAGGGAAAGAATCATGGGATATGTGGGTTAAGATAAATTTGAGACCTTATTTAAGAGATGGACTGTTGTTTTCTTAGGTCTATTAATGAGGGTAACGAATTGAATAGCCAAATGAGTTCTGTTAATATGTTTTATTGAGTCCCTTCTAGTATTTATGAGAATTTAGGCTCACATCCTTTTGATGCGATGCATTTATTTGGTTTGTAATTATTTCTTTTTGTTTGCTTTGAATAACTCATCCTATTGGGACCCTTTATTTCTTTTTATTCCAACATTGTGATTGTTTATTATTGAGAAAAAAAAGTAGGCTAAGACAAATTTAGAATTCTAATTTAATTGGTCTTTAAAATAAAAAATCTTCTGAATGTCATTCTGTGGTCAAACACATTGTCAATGGCATTTTGTAACCAAAAGAATCTTTTGAACTCACATAAAAACAAAATCTAGTTTGGATAGCATCTTGCAGCAGAAACATCTGTTTCTTTTGTTGAATTCAGTGGTTAATGAATTAGAAGTGCCATGTTTTCATGCCCCATATAACAAAGATAGAAAACCTCAATCTCAGATGCTGCAGTTACTGAGGATGTTTTGAGAGTTCTTAAGTACTTCAATACAGTGTCAGCCTCACAAGCAGTTCAAGTGGCATGTTCAGAGCTTCAATCTTGAAAAATTGAGAAGCTAGAAATTTTAATCATGTTCTTTTCTTTCTCCATTGCAAGTTGTTTTCTGTTCTTTGTCCTTTACTAGGATTGTTGATCAGCCAAAAAGGAAAATGGTCCTTGGCTAGGATTTTAAAGATCCTTTCTGAACAGTTGATTAAATTTCTATGATTTTAAATTTGTGTCATCTCCACTCCTCATCCTTCTTAAATTCTAATTATTTACAAGTAACTTCTTTATCAGGATAAATTTCTGAAAATGATAGGGGAGAGGCATCCACATTTTGAGTTTCTACAATCTCTTTCCAAGAAATGCTTGTTTAATATATTCAGCTCTGAGCATGTACGCTGTATTTTAGAGCATATTTCCAGCAACAGAGTTGGCAATAAGCACTTGGAGGTTTCTTCTTTTGACCTTCTTTTGGTAAGAACTATGCTGCTTATGAGGGTAATTGTTCAAATTGCATTTCATATAAAGTGTTTTAAATTTGACCGATTGGTTGCTATAGATGTTTGAAATGTGATATCTACACTGTGTGTACTTATATATCTTCATTCATTTCAAGCATGTCTTGCTTCTGTTGATTGTATTTTGGGTATTACTAAAATATCTGGATTTGTAGGCTTTAATAAGTTTTCATGGCTTCATTTATTTTTTGCTCAAATGTAACATGTCCATTCCGGCGGACAGATGTAAAAATATCTTGCCAAAGGATTTCACTATTTCTTTCATTTTTGTTGAGCTAATCACTTCCCATTTAAACTACTTCCCCAATTCCGAATCACAAACTCCCAAAGGATGGAAAAGGAAAAACGACAACCTTTAACTTTGTATATGATTAAACAAAACAAGAGGAATGAAGTTGAAACAATCATTGAATAGCTTCCATCAATTAAGCTATATAAACCACTGGCTGTTGAGCATTGAGGTGCATGCTCGGCCCATGTGTATGACAATTCTTTCAAACCTGAGCTGTTCTGCTACTCATGGGAAGGGGTCTACCTGATCAAAACATCTATAATTGACTGATTGTACTGCATTGGTCTCCTTTTGTGCTTGTTTAGGTGAATGCTTTGGAGCTCAGATTGATCTCAGCAAGATGGGTGCAGTCTTGTGACTAAGAGTCATAAGAACTAATGGAGAGGCAATTGACCATCTCTTTCTATACTGTTCGATAAACTTTGGGGTTATGACATAATGTATTCAGACTAGCCATGATGGATTGAGTTCAGCCCTAGGGTAGATGTGACAAGATGATCATTTCATATAAGGGCTCCATTATAGGCAAGACACTTTGGTAAATTGCCTGTCTTGTCCCATTAGAAGCAAGACCGTTTGGCAAATTACTTGTCCCACATTGCTTTGGATTGTGTGGTAAGAGAAAAATGCTTGGATCTTAGAGGGTAAGTGGAGGACGTTAGAGACGTTGTGGGTCTACTTCACTTTTATTCCTCTTTTAGGGCCTCTTGTATTGGAACTTTTAATGGAATTCATCTCAATGTTATTTGGTTCTATTGGAATTCAATATGTAGATCAAAAGGGTTTGGTTAGCAATAAGAGGATCTAAGTCTATCTAATCAAAAAAAAAAAAAAAAAGAGGATCTAAGTCTAGGTTTGGGGAGACAATATCTATGCATATTCTTATGTGGTCTAATTCATTTTTTATGGATTTTCTTGTATAGTGAAGGAGTTCAATTATGTTTTGATCAGTTTTTTTATAATTGTGGGGAGAATTCCTCATCCTTCTCAAGTCTTTCTTTTCCATATTTAATACATCATTTGTTTTTGATCAAAAAAAAAAAAAAGGGCATAAGTAGTTTTCAAATAATAGAGAGAACAAAAGGGGTGTAATTAAGTTTTGGTAGAAGAACCACTTGTATGAGAGATTTTGTGTAAAAGTTAGCTCTCCATATTCTTTCCGCATGTTATTGGACCAACAAGTTCTTGCTTCATTGATGTGTTTGGTGACATTGAGTGCAAGGTTACACATTAACTTTTTTTTTTTTTTGGATAGGCTTGGACATGAAACTCTAATTTACAATGTATTCCTTGTCAACTTATCTTGTTTGCTAGCTCAACTGTTGTTACTGTTCATTGTAAATTATATGTACTTTGTTATGCCATTTTATTGCAGGTTATTGTCAGCATTTTTCCTTCTCTTCTGAAAGGCTCGGAGAAACTGTTTCAAATGTTGTTATTTAAGGAGGACATCCCATTTCAAGAAAAATTGATTCAAGTGTTAGGAAAAGCAGGTCCTCACATTTCTATTAAACTCAGGTAGTTTCTGCTTTCTTTCTTTCTCTCTTTTATTTTATTTATTTATCTTTGGTTTTTTGATTCTGATGCAGGTAATTCTGCTGTTGCTTTATGTTTATCTTGATATTTGAATCTGTTTAAGCATAATGTCATGCTATGATGTTTGTACGACTCAAAAAAAAACCTTTAATGGTTGTTTTCTATGCACTCCCTTGTATTGAAACATATCTTAAAATCAATAGCATGTTTTCAAAAACAATGGCTAAATAGATGCTTCTCCTGAATGGATCACGTCAGTTTCTATCTGTTTTTCTCAGAACAGAGCTTTGTATGGCTCAAACTGTGTGTGCTCCTTTTCTTGATAAACCTGTCTCAACATAATGTCACCCTTTGAAGCTTATATGACTTGAAAGGAAACTTATTTGGTTTTGTGTCTTCACAACATGGCACTGGTGTGGTATGAGATCTTTGTAAGATACTTATTCTTTACTTCAAACACAGCTAATTGGTTTGCAATTGATTCTTTTTCTTTTATCAGCGACTAAAATAGAGGAGTTTGCTGAAACTTGGGTTTTCATGAGGATATTTTGAGACCTTGTCTGATTTAGCTAACTTTGATACCTTGGAGCAAGAAGGGGGTCTATCCCCTGAACTTTTAGTCCAGAGAGCTTTAAGAAAAGGGGAGCTAGAGGAGTTGATTTTGAGGGAAGAAATACATTAGAGACAAAAAGCTAGGGTGAAATGGGTTAAAGAAAGGGATTGTAACTCAAAATTCTTTCATAAAGTGGCTAATGGCAGGCGAAATAGGAAATTTATCAAGGAGTTGGAGAATGAAAGTGGCCTAATGTTGAATAATTTAGAGAGCATCAAAGAGGAGATATTAAGGTATTTTGAAAAGCTCTACGCGAGTCCTTCTGGAGAGCCTTGGAGAGTGGAAGGCTTAGATTGGTTCCCTATATCTGGTGAGAGTGCGTCTAGGTTGGAATCCCCCTTTACTGAAGAAGAGATTTCTAGGGCCATTTTTCAGTTGGATAGGGATAAGGCACCGGGGCTGGATGGCTTTACCATTGCAGTGTTTCAAGATTGTTGGGAAGTGATAAAGGAGGATCTAGTGAGAGTGTTTGCAGAGTTTCACAGGAATGGAATTATCAATCAAAGCACTAACGCTTCCTTTATAGTTCTGTTACCCAAAAAAAGCATGTCAAAGAGAATCTCATACTATAGACCTATTAGCTTGATCACTAGTCTATACAAGATAATAGCCAAAGTATTAGCAGAACGTCTAAGAGGGGTACTTCATGAAACCATCCATTCTACTCAAGGAGCTTTTGTTCAAGGGAGACAAATTTTGGATGCAGTTTTCATAGCCAATGAGATAGTGGATGAGAAAAGAAGATCAGGGGAGAAAGGAGTTGTCTTAAAATTGACTTTGAAAAGGCCTATGACCACGTGAGTTGGGGCTTTTTGGATCATGTGTTGGAGATGAAGGGGTTTAGTCATAGATGGAGGAAATGGATGAGAGGCTATTTGTCTTCGGTTTCTTTTGCAGTCCTAATGAACGGTAACGCGAAAGGGTGGGTTAAGGCATCTAGAGGTTTAAGACAAGGTGATCCTTTATCCCCTTTTTTGTTCACTCTAGTTGCAGATGTATTGAGTAGGATGTTATTGAGAGCTGACGAGAGAAACGTCTTGGAGGGTTTCAGGGTGGGTAGGAACAGAATAAGGGTATCCCATTTACAATTTGTAGATGATACCATTTTCTTTTCTAGTACTCGAGAAGAGGATATGATGACCCGTAAGAATGTTTTGCTGGTGTTTGGGCATATTTCTGGGTTGACAGTTAACCTTTACAAAAGTAATATCTATGGCATTAATCTTGAACAAAATCATCTTTCTAAGTTGGCCGAGATGCTTGATTGCAAGGCTTCTGGGTGGCCTATACTTT
Organism: Vitis riparia; assembly: GCF_004353265.1. Classification (NCBI taxonomy): domain Eukaryota; kingdom Viridiplantae; phylum Streptophyta; class Magnoliopsida; order Vitales; family Vitaceae; genus Vitis; species Vitis riparia. The sequence continues at coordinate 3,027,269 of NC_048448.1, read as the reverse complement.
ACCTGGGTCTTTCTCTGGGAGGGAATCCTAAGGCGTGTGGTTTTTGGGATCCTGTGATTGAGAGGATATCAAGGAGATTAGATGGGTGGCAAAATGCGTATTTATCTTTTGGAGGCAGAATAACTCTCATTCAATCTTGTCTCACCCATATGCCATGTTACTTTCTCTCCTTGTTTAAGATTCCCGCCTTAGTGGCAGCAAAAATTGAGAGATTGCAAAGAGATTTTTTATGGTCAGGTAGGGGAAGGCAAAAAAGATCATTTGGTTAGTTGGGATGGTTAGATAGTGTATCGTTTTACGTTTCCTTTTCTTGCCTTATTGTATTGTGGGTCCCACTAACATGTATATATATACCCAAGTCCAATGTGTATTATTAACAGTTTTTTAATAACAAAAATTAGGGATTCTCCCTTTTCTCTCTTTTCACATGGTATTAGAGCCAAGGGAGAAAAAAAAAACCTAATTATTTTCGGTTTATCCGTAAATCAATTTTGGGAAACCTTTCCGTGACCGTGTTTCATTCCGGTCACCTTTCCCATCTCTTAAAGCTTTTCGCTCAACCCTATCGCCGTTAGAAAACCCTCACTGCCGACGACTTTTCCTGCGACTTTTTCCGGCGAAGTCCTTTCCAACACCGACCATACCATCAAGTGCGCAAGGAGGAGATCTTCAAGTTTTGTCAAAGCACTGGAGGGAGATTCTCAATCACGCGTCGGCCACGCGCATTTCTTCTCTGGCGGCCTAAACCTCATGCGTCGGCGCGTGGAGAACTTTCCGGCCACGCGCTTCCACCTCCAGCCTCGCTTGACGCCGTCTAGCCACCCTCCATCTGTGCTTGTGCCATCCGAGCCCTGCAAGTGCATTTTTTGGGTTTTTTTGGTCTCCGTCGGCCCTCTAAACAGCCTTTCCGACGACCTCTAGTGACTTCCTCTCCACCCCAAGCCCTGCACGTGTCTTAGGAAGTATTCTTCTACCCTTCTAGTAGTGCCACATTTGTTTTTCTTTACTATTTGGTTTCTCACAGCCGCGAATCCTCGGTTTTTCTTCTTTTAGCCGCGATCTGAAGCCGTATTAGGGTTCTCTTCAATCCAAATATTTTTCGTTCTCCAGATAAGTAGATATGACTACTAAAAATTCCATTTTTTCCTCTGTCATATCTGGATCTCCTATGATTACTTCGGATAAATTGGTTGACAGTGAAAATTATTTGTTCTAGTCTGCCTCTGTGGAGCTTTGGTTTATGGGTCAAGGTTATGAGGGTCACCTTGTTACGCAGGAGGCGGATGTCCCTGAGGTTGACAGAGTACAATGGAGGAAGATAGATGCATAATTATGTAGTGTGTTATGGCAATCAGTTAATCCTAAGATTTTGCTTTATCTTCGGGCCTACAAAACATGCTTTAAATTTTGGAATCAGGCGAAAGAGCTATACATGAATGATATCCAACGTTTTTATAAGGTGGCTTCTTCTATTGTCAATGTCAGACAACAAGACATGAATTTGTCTACTTATATTGGCCAGATTGCCTCTTTTAAGGAGGAATTCTTGACCGTGATGCCTCTTACTACTGATGTTGGGGATCAACGAATACAGATTGACAAGTTTTTTATGGTTCTTACGCTTATTGGCCTCCGTCCAGATCTTGAGACCGTCCGCGATCAGATTCTTGGCAGTTCCTCCATTCCATCCTTGGATGATATGTTTGCTCGTCTCCTCCGTATCTCCTCCACTCAGACTTTGCCATCTAATAACACTTTAGATTCTTCTGTGTTAGTTTCTTAAACTAACTCTCGAGGGACGCAGTGGTAACCGAGGTAGAGGCCAACGTCCTTATTGCACCTATTGCAATAAGCTTGGCCACACTCGTGATCAGTGTTATTAGTTACATGGGTGGCCTCCCCGCACTGCCCACGTGGCCCAGTCATCTGATCCTCAGCCACCTCAGCCTCCCAGTTCCTCCACATCTCAGGGTATTTCCCTCATTGATAGTGGGTATGATGACTATCTCCGCTATCAGGCCACCAAGTTAGCTTCTGTTGCTTCTGCTTGTCTTACCCACACATCTTCTCTTGGACCTTGGATTCTAGATTCTGGCGTTTCTGATCACATATCTCGTAATAAGGATCTTTTTTCTTCTATTACTACTACCTCTGCCTTACCTACTGTTACCTTAGCTAATGGTTCTCAAACTGTAGCTAAAGCCATTGGTTTGGCACGTCTTCTCCCTTCTCTACCTCTCACTTCTGTCCTTTATATTCTGAGTGTTCCTTTAATCTTATCTCCATCAGCAAAATCACTCGTACTCTTAACTGCTCTATTACTTTTTCTGATAAATTTGTGACCTTGCAGGACTGGAGTACGGGGAAGACGATTGGCATAGGACGTGAGTCTCAAGGCCTCTATCACCTCACCTCGCCTTCAACTCTTGCAGTTTGCATTTCCACTGATGCTCTCCTCCTCATCCACAGTCACCTAGGCCACCTTAGTGTCACGGACTTAGTCGTTCACTAAGCTCGTGCGGCACTTAGACAAGCCAAGACCCTTGATCTTGCTAAGTCAGCCTTGCTCCCTCAATGCCTAGCTCTCTTGGGTAAGACACTCGCGACTCGAAAGCTTAAAAAGCTAGGTAGGCAACCCTTGAAAGAATGAAAGCTCTTTATTGCTCAAAGAAGCTTTTACAAGTGCTTGGATGCTCACTTGCTTGGTTAGGAAGTGATTTGGGTGGTCCCTTGGCCAAATGAGGCCCTCACCTATTTATAGGCACCAAGGGAACTCTCTAGAACCTTGGAGGGTTCCTTACAAATCAAGAATATTCTAGAACTCTCTACACTAATCTATGTACATCCTTATGTACAAGAAATCTCTAGAATTCTCTAGAAAGCCCTGGACTCCTCTCATGCCTTCTACCATAGTGTAGAGATGTGTGGACATCTCTAGGCATTTCTAGAACCTTCCACACTCTTCCCACTAATGGCTTAGTGTAGATGGCTCCAGGAGTCTCCAGAAGCTTCCCTCCTCCTATATAAGCCCATGGGGAGGGTCATTTGAAGCATCCTGTGACACTCTCCCCCACCCATGCTGTCGACGTCCTCGTCGTTGCCTCGTTCTGAAACCTCTCGATGTGTTTCCAGAACTTTCTCAAAGCATCCAGATGTTCCCAGCTTGCCTGCCTCTTAGGTAGTCCTTTCCATTGGACTAGATACTCTATCACAGGAGGAACCCCTTGTCTCCTGGTGACCCGTTTAGCCAGGATGTTCTTCACCTCCTTCTCCCGTGAGGCTCTAGATGGATGCAGACCCGTGCGTTTTCGATGCTCAGAGTGCTGCTTCCTCTTACCCATTGAGTTCACCTTTCCCTTGGTGACCTCTTTCACGTATGTGCGGGCTACCTTAGCTCGCTCCCCTTTTTCCTCATTTCCTTGCACCCCTGCTAGTAAGGAGGTCTTAGGCGTACTAGGCTTTGGGTTGAATTGGAGGGCACCTAGTAGCTGCATTGAGCCCATATGTGCTTCGTCCTCCTGCTCCCTCTCCTCGATCATGGCACTAAGCGCCTTCCTCTTTGGGCAATCCCGTGCCCAATGTGGACCGTCACATAGGAAGCATTTGGTTTTAGGTGTGAACTCCTTCCTTTCCGCCTTACCCCTTCCTTCTCGGACGTTAGGCATCTTGCCTGATCCCTTTTTAGGAGCATTGTGGTCCCTTGAAGCCTCGTCTCCCCCACCCATGGCGTGGCTATCCTCCCAAGACTCAACCTTGGGGGAGTCTTCCCTCTTATAATCCATTAAAGACTCTGCTACTGCCATGGCAGTGGCTAAGTCTTGAACACCTCGGCGTCTTAATTCCTGCTCGGCCCACCCTTGCAGGTTATCCATGAAGTTGAATAGCAACTCCTCCTCAGTCATGTTAGGAATCTCAAGCATGAGTGAAGAGAATTCCTTGACATAGTCGCGTATCGAGCTTGTGTGCTTGAGACGCCTCATGTTTTTCCTAGCCAGGTAAGCCACGTCCTCGGGGTAGAACTGCCTCTTGATCTCCCTCTTGAAGTCCTCCCATGTCTCTATGGTGCAAGTGCCTTTCTCCATATCGGCAAACCTCCGACGCCACCATAGAGTAGCTGTGTCAGTAAGGTAGAGGGTTGCAGTTCTTACCTTAGTCGCCTCATCCGTCAATGCGATAGCCTCGAAGTATCGCTCCATATGCCATAAGAAGTTATCCAACTCCTTGGCATCCCGCTTGCCACTAAACCCATATGGCTTCGGCACCTCCACCCTAGATGCCTCATGTGTGGCCATGACCCGTGCCGACACAGCAGCCTTGTAGATGGCCAACTCCTGCCTAACCTCCTGGTCTCGGGACTCCATTCGAGTGGCCAAGGCCTCTATCCTTGACTCCATGCTAGCAAGCATGCTCAAGACCTTTCCTTGGAAGGACACAAACTCCTCGTGCGATACTGGCTGAACCTGTGAGACTTGCACCCCCTCACGAAGGTCTTGGATCTGCTCCCTTAGATCCTCTAAGCCCTTCTCCATGCCTTGCTCGATCAAGTCCAACCCCTCCCGAGTGTCCGCCATGGCTAGCTCCACCTTGGCTAGCCTTGCCTCCATGTTGGCTAAGGCGTCACGAGACTTATCCTTCCTACCCTTGCCCCGTGCAGTAGGCTCGGTCTCCCTTCCACGGGTTTGCTCACTAGTCTCATCCACATTAGAGCCCGACATGCTTCCTTTGCTATGCCCACCTCGTAACCGCGCTCTGATACCACTTGTCACGGACTTAGTCGTTCACTAAGCTCGTGCGGCACTTAGACAAGCCAAGACCCTTGATCTTGCTAAGTCAGCCTTGCTCCCTCAATGCCTAGCTCTCTCGGCTAAGACACTCGCGACTCGAAAGCTTAAAAAGCTTGGTAGGCAACCCTTGAAAGAATGGAAGCTCTTTATTGCTCAAAGAAGCTTTTACAAGTGCTTGGATGCTCACTTGCTTGGTTAGGAAGTGATTTGGGTGGTCCCTTGGCCAAATGAGGCCCTCACCTATTTATAGGCACCAAGGGAACTCTCTAGAACCTTGGAGGGTTCCTTACAAATCAAGAATATTCTAGAACTCTCTACACTAATCTATGTACATCCTTATGTACAAGAAATCTCTAGAATTCTCTAGAAAGCCCTGGACTCCTCTCATGCCTTCTACCATAGTGTAGAGATGTGTGGACATCTCTAGGCATTTCTAGAACCTTCCACACTCTTCCCACTAATGGCTTAGTGTAGATGGCTCCAGGAGTCTCCAGAAGCTTCCTTCCTCCTATATAAGCCCATGAGGAGGGTCATTTGAAGCATCCTGTGACATTAGTCTATCCAAGTTCCAGAAAATGGTCCCTCGTTTTTCATCTTTGTCGTCACTTGCGTGTGAGTCATGTTAGCTTGGGAAACATACTTGTGTCTCGTTCCCAAAGCGTTTGAATAATTAGGCAAAGTCTCCTTTTGAACTTGTCCACACTGATGTTTGGGGTCATTGTCGGACCGCGTCTACTTTAGGATTTTAGCATTTTGTCACTTTCATTGATGACTATTCTCGATGTATTTGGTTATTTTTAATGAAAAATCGAGCTGAGTTATTTTCTATTTTCCAAAAATTTTATGCTGAAATCCAAACCCAGTTCAATATTTCTATTCGTGTGTTACGCAGTGACAATGCCAGAGAATATTTTTCTGCGCCATTTACTTCATTTATGTCCTAACATGAGATCCTTCATTAGTCTTCTTGTGCTCATACTCAACAAAATGGGGTAACTGAACGTAAGAATCAACATCTTGTTGAGACAGCTCGTACTCTCCTTCTCCATAGTAATGTCCCTTTTCGTTTTTGGGGGGACGCTATTCTTACAACATGTTATTTGATTAATCGTATGCCCTCATCTGTATTACACGATCAGATTCCTCATTCCCTTCTTTTCCCTGACCAACCACTTTATTTCCTTCCTCCTCGTGTTTTTGGTTGTACTTGCTTTGTTCATATTCTCACTCCTGGACAGGACAAACTTTCTGCCAGAGCCACAAAATGCATCTTCTTGGGATATTCCAGACTTCAAAAGGGTTATCGTTGTTATTCCTTTGAGACTCATCGCTACTTTCTCTCCGCTGATATCACTTTCTTTGAGGACTCACCGTTCTTCTCCACCTCTGAGTCTCTTCCTGTTTCTGAAGTCTTACCCCTTCCCATTATCTCCCCACCTGATGCAGTGCCTTCTCGTCCACTTTAGGTTTATCATCGTAGTCATCGTGTCACTGTTCCTCCTTTTTTGGCCGAGGTACCTGCTGACTCATTTCCTATCCCTTCGGCTTCTCCTGCCCCGACTCTGCCTCCTTCTGCTGACTTACCCATTGCTCTTCGGAAAGGTAATCGATTTACTCGTAATCCTCACCCCATTTTACAATTTTTTGAGTTACTATCGATTATCTTCATCCTATTTTGCACTTGTTTCTGCTATATCTTCTGTTTCTCTTCCCAAGAGCACCTCTAAGGCTTTTTCCCATCCAGGCTGGTGACAGACAATGGTAGATGAAATGGCTCCTTTACACTCTAATGACACTTGGGATCTTGTTGTTTTACCCTCTGGTAAATCTACAGTTGGTTGTCGTTGGGTCTACACAATTTAGGTTGGCCCTGATGATCAGGTTGATCGCCTTAAGGCCCGCTTAGTTGCTAAAGGCTATACTAAGGTTTATGGTTCTGATTATGGTGACACTTTCTCTTCTGTTGCCAAGATAGCTTCTGTTCTTCTATTGCTCTCCATGGCTGCTATGCGTTCTTAGCCTCTTTATCAGTTAGATATTAAAAATGCTTTCCTTCATGGGGATCTTGTTGAGGAAGTTTATATGGAGCAACCACCTGGTTTTGTTGCTAAGGGGGAGTCTGGTTTAGTGTGTAGGTTACGCCATTCTCTATATGGCTTGAAACAATCTCCTCGAGCATGGTTTAGCCGTTTTAGTTATGTTGTTCAGGAGTTTGGCAAGTTCCGCAGTACAGCAAACCATTCCGTTTTCTATCATCATAATTCTTTAGGACAGTGTATTTATCTGGTAGTTTATGTGAATGACATCGTCATTACAGGCAGTGATCAGAATGGTATTTAGAAACTAAAGCAACACCTTTTCACCTACTTTCAGACTAAAAACTTGGGGAAACTCAAGTATTTCTTAGGGATTGAGATAGCTCAATCTAGTTCCAGCGTGGTTCTTTCCCAAAGGAAGTATGCTTTAGACATCTTGGAAGAAACCGGTATGTTAGACTGTAAATAGGTAGACACTCCTATGGATCCAAATGTCAAACTTATACCAGGATAGGGGGAGCCTTTAGGAGATCCTTGGAGATATCGGCGACTTGTAGGTAAACTGAACTACCTCACCATTACTTGTCCAGACATTTCTTTTCCTGTAAGTGTTGTTAGTCAATTCCTATAGTCACCATGTGATAGCCATTGGGATGCTGTAATCCGCATTCTTCGATATATCAAAAGCACACCAGGGCAAGGTGTGTTATACGAGAACAGAGGTCATACTGAGGTTGTTGGTTACACAGATGCAGATTGGGCTGACTCACCCATAGATAGACGTTCCACTTCCGGGTATTGTTTTTTTATTGGAGGTAACCTAATATCTTGGAAGAGTAAGAAACAAGATGTAGTGGCTAGATCTAATGCTGAAGCCAAGTATCGAGCTATAGCTCTGGCAACATGTGAACTCATATGGCTGAAACATCTTCTTCGGGAGTTGAGATTTGGAAAGGATGAACAGATGAAGCTCATCTGTGACAACCAAGCCGCTTTGCATATTGCATCCAATCTAGTCTTCCATGAAAGGACCAAACACATTGAAGTTGACTGTCACTTCATTAGAGAGAAGATTGCATCAAGATGTGTGACGACTAGTTTTGTCAATTCAAATGATCAACTAGCAGATATTTTTACTAAATCTCTCAGAGGTCCTAAAATTAAATACATTTGTAACAAGGTTGGTGCATATAACATATATGCTCCAGCTTGAGGGGGAGTGTTAGATAGTGTACAGTTTTATTTTTCCTTTTCTTTCCTTATTGTATTGTGGGTCTCACTAACATGTATATATATATATCCAAATCCAATGTGTATTATTAACAGTTTTTTAATAACAAAAATTAGGGATTCTCCATTTTCTCTCTTTTCACAGGGACGTAGTGTGTAAGTCGAAGACGAAAGGGGGATTGGGATTTGGAAAGATTTCTGTAAGGAATGTCGCTCTCTTAGGGAAGTAGTTGTGGAGATATCCTAAGGAGGGTTTAGCTCTGTGTCATCAGGTTATTTCAAGCATTTATGGATCACACTCCAATGGTTGGGATGTCAACAATATAGTCAGATGGTCACATCGTTGTCCTTGGAAGGCCATTGCACAAGTCTCCCAAGGGTTTTCCAAGTTTACTCAGTTTGTGGTAGGAGACGGGGATAGAATTTGGTTCTGGGAAGACTTGTGGTGGGGAGACCAACCTTTGGGGGTCTAATATCCAAGATTACTTAGTGTAGTCACGGATAAAAATACTCATATTTCTTCAATTCTTGGATCTACCCGCCCATTCTCTTGGAATTTCAGCTACAAAGAAGAAGATAACACTTGGTGATCGATGTTTTCTTTGTATGGAGAAGGACGAGACTATAACAAAACTTGAGTTTAATGCACACGTTCATCATAAAATTCATAAAAATAAACTTTTTAAATTTTTAGATATAATTTTTTTTGTTATAAATCTTACTAGGTATATATACTAATATGTGTTGATATATATGTCTTTATATGTCCTCTCCGAAGTTTTTAACATTTTATATTCTTAAAACTAACATATTAAAAGTTTTTTTTCATTAATTACCATCATTTTGAATGTCAAAATTCAAATCATTCAAATGGAAATTCTCCAATATTCATTGTGAGAAGAATGTAACTTCCAATATGCCCTTTGATAACAAGAATGTAGGTTTTCATATTGGATTATTTTACCTCTTTTATCCTTTTATGATCAATTTCTAACCTTATTTTTTGTTTGAAACAATTAATATAATATTTTTTTTTTTAAAAAAATTTGAATTTGATTTTTCTTAAAAAATTGTGAAAGGAGTATGTTATATTGCATCTCATATAATATAGTGTATAATGTATCATATATGTACTATAAGATGTGCTTAAGATGTGGTATAGATTGTGATACATATTGATTTTCATAAAAAAAGTGTATTTTGTCATTATATTGTAAGTTTTTAGCAACTATGGTAAAGATATATTAATTACATACAATAATAAAATAGTTAGTGAAAGAGATAAATTTGAAACTTGTAGTGAGAATATATCTTCAGAAAAACATACAATTTCCTAAATTAAAGCATGAGTTGTCCTTGAGGCCACACTCAAGTGGTAAAGGGAGGTTCTGGTTTCAAGTTCCAATGGAGACAAAAATTTATGTATATAAAAAAAGAAAGAATAAAGTTGGTATAGGTTCAAATAAGCCTAGCCGATTGTTTGCTTAGACAAGAAGAATGAGGGGTTTGGGTATCAAATGTCTTTCAACTCTTAATAAATCTCTCCTTTGTAAATAGAAATGGTGATTTGCGAATGAGAGAGGGGTTTTTTGGAATCAAGTTATTATAGGGAAGTATGGAAAAGAAAGAGGGAGATGGTGTTCCCGAGAAGTGAGATAGGTGTATGGTGTTGGGTTGTGGAAAGTGATAAGGGAAGATTGATATCTTGTGAGTAGTAGGATCTCTTTTTTAGTGGGTAATAGGCGAAGTGTGAGATTTTTGAAGGATAAGTGGTATGGGGATTCTCCTTTTTGTGTGTCTTTCCTGTCTTTGTTTGCTTTTGTTGACTCAAAAGAGGCATAGGTAGAGGATATTTAAGGCTCCTCGGTATAAGGGGGAGGGGGGGGATGAAATCCTTGCTTCTTTAGACCTTTCAATGATTGGGAGGTGGATGTTATGGAGAGCTTTTTGGTGCATGGTTCAAAGTCGCGATATCGGTTACTGACTCGGAGGGTCCCGAGGAGTATCAATCTTAGTGTATCGGCTAAGTATTAGACGATACACAAAATAAGATAATTAGAAAGTTCAAAAAATTATAAAAATATTATACAAATTATTAGAAAAATAGGTACAATTGAATAAGCTAAAAAAAATTAATAAAACAAAATTGACTCACATTTAACATTATTTAAATAGTTATAAAAACATCCACTAAAAGTTATTTATAATAATGCTAAGAATAGAAAATTCTTTTATTTCAAATACGATAACATCTTCACCAAATTGGATACTTAATTCTCATTTTACCAATAAATGCATTTTATAATTTATTCCATAAATAATATAACCATAAAATCATACCAGCCACCCACATAACCATAAAATATAATAAAAATAAAAATGTTGATAAAAAAACCATAAAATATAAATATGAAGGAATTTGACATTAACTTTTTACTTTATCAATTTCTCCTCCCACCCACAGTCCACAATACCCATGTAATACCCACAACTGCAAAATTCTAACTCTGCAACCCACGACTGAAGGGAGAGGTGGAGATGAATCTAATTATGAGGGAAAGTTGCCTTGTCGATGAAAGATTGAAGGTTTCAATCCACTTGACGAGCACCACTGCCGCACCGCACGAAAGCTCTTACACTTCAGTAATGCTTGATTTTTATAAAATCAGGTAAGTAAATCTTAAATCGTTTGTGGCCCCATCCTTTGGTGGATTCTCCTCCTATAGTCTTTCGAAAAGGTTATGGGTTGGGTTAAGTTTGTTTTTTGTCTTCTTCTTCTTCTTTTTCTTTTCTTTGATCTTCTCATTGATTGATTGAAAGATTCAATTTCAGAATCATAGGTGTTTGCTTTTGGGGAATCTTTGATTTTTTTGAAAATTTTATGAGTTTTTGTTGTGATTGAATAGAAAAGAGAATCTTCGTATTATGTTGGAAAATTCTATGTAACCTAATTGAGTCGATTGAGTTAACTCGGAATCTGAGTTGAGTCACACCAAGTCTCACTGGTTTAGTATTGAGTTCATACATTATATTGTATCTGGTATCGGACTCATTGCAACAGTTGTTAAGGCGGATACAACTTTGCTGAGTTGTATCGGACTCGGCTGATACTTTGAACCCTGTTTTAGAGTGGTTGCACAGGAAGAGAGTGTGTGGGGATGGGGAAGACACGTTGCTTTGGATTGAAACAAAGAGTGACAAGTTTTCTGTTAAAGAAGCATTTAGAACTCATGGGTACAACTTAAGGTTAGCATTTTTGCTTGGGAGACAACATGGGGTAAAGCTTTAACCTTGGATCTAGTTTAGAAATAAGGATGAGCCCTTGCAAATAGATGTTTTATGTTCCATGAGAATGAAGTGACCATAGATCACCTTTTTATTCACTATGTTAAAACAAGAGTTTTATGGAAGTTGCTCTTTACTATATTCAGGGTGTCTTGGGTGCTTTGTCGATTAGACAGACTCTATTGGATTAACATGGTTCTTTTGTGGACAAAAAGCACAAGAAGGTTTGGAGAGCAGTTCCCTTACACATCTTTTGGATAGTGTGGAAGGCAAGGAATAGAATGGCCATTGATAATGACATGCTTTTGATCCAAAGGTTGAGAAGTTATTTTGTTTTCTTCCTTTGGCCAAAGGCAAAGTTGTCTATAGATGATTATCAATTGACTTTAGTTAGTTTTGTTGATTGGTTGAGCCCTTATTGAGGTTGTTTTAGCCCCTTTTGTGTGGGGGAGGGTGGGCTGTAAATTGTTTCTGAAGTTTCCAACCTCTTATCAGAAGGCTCAAATTTATAATTGGGCTACCTAAGGGTCCATCTAGATGAGCCTGAAGGTTTCTGAAAAGTTACTTTCCTTGTGAGGTATGCACGATGATAATGACAACAACTCTTAGTCCATGAAGTAACCAATGAAGTCACTGATGGGCTTATGAAATTACGAGTTGCCATAATTAGCATTAGAGATGTCCTCAATAAGGTGAATAGTTCTTCTGTAATCCAGTTTTCTTTTTTGATTTTAACTGGGAATCATATGCATGGTCTGCTTCTGCTTGTTAACTTCAATGCTCCCTGGAGTCTAGGCAACAGTTATGGTAAATCGTTTTGGAGTTTTCTTTCCTTGTTCACTTTTATCTGCATATTGTGAATAGTGGTCATGTCATTTGTGCATTTGAATACACCTTCAAGTTTAACTACGGATCTATTATGTTGTTGTTAAGCAACCAACTGATGCTTAGCATGTGGTTTTGATGGTGTTGCTTTAATGAGTTTCTTGGACTATTATAGTTGCTTTTATGATTGTATTTTAGAGGTTCATCTTGGTATATTTCCCTTTTCTTATATTAATAATTTCCTGGTTTTTGCTTCCCAAAAAAAAAAAATCCCTTTACCTTGGGTCTTAAATTGGATTAATTATATTGTGTTTGTCTGTATAGTGATATTTACCCTTCCTTGGAGAGGATATGCCTGGAGGGAAGTCGTGCTCAGTCCAAATTTGCTGTATCTGCAATTGCTGCTTTAGTTGGTACTTCTGAGCAGTTTGTTTTCTCAGAATTGTGCAAGGTGTACTGATCTTGAATTTTTTTTCTAAATACTGTTGGATATGATTTTATTTATATATTTTATTAATAATGCAACTTAAATTCTATGGAATCATTTGATTTCAGACATTTTATGACTTTTTGCAGTGATTTTATTTATGTGCTTAGTGCAAGTCCAGTTATACATAATCTAATTTTCTATGGTGTTGCTTTCCTTTGATGTCTTTCTAATAATGGCATACTGTATGATGAGAAAGAACATTAGTTTAGTTAAGGCGAATTTATTGTGTTATAAGCTATGATACTGAGATCTTCTCCCATTACTTCAGTTTCATGCAACATGAAACTATGTTTCATTTTTCCCTGCGATTTCGTAACATATACTTCTTGTTTTTTTTTTCCTGGTCCATGTTTAGTTTTACTTGGTAGTAAGCTTGTAGAAAATAGTATTGCATGTTGCAATTGCTTAAATTACCACTTAATTTTTGTCAAGAGCTTGGGGGAGCCTCTTGTACCTAGCTTTGTCATCTTCTGTTCTGTCACCTTAACTTGCATCAACATCCACTTCCCTGTTTGCATTTTTTGAAGTATTGTTAATCTCTAAATAATCTCTCTTAGATTATTTAGCCAAGGTGCACAGTTATCAGAATTGAGCATCAAGGGCCATTATAAGCCCATGACACATTTGGAGCTCATTTTTATCTTTGATAAGTGAGCAATGTGAAAGGTAGCATCTGTTTGCCAAAGACCATCCTCTTCTTTGAAGTTGATCTAAAGTCAATGTCTTTCACCAGCAAACTTCTAAGCAAAGAATGAAGAGATTTGACTGAAAAGGGATTGATCGACTTAACTCCAGCATAGAATAAAAAATGTGACCAAAAAGACAGCATTCCTTGACCTTGTCCACACCACCTTGTCCTTCTCTCCCTTTTTCACAACTTTTGCTTCAAACTTAGGGGGATAAAATCCTCTATAATTTTTTACTCCCAATCGTTTAGGTGTTTGGCAAAACATGAAGTCCAATGTCCCCTCTCCCTTAGCTTTTCCCATATATCTGGCAGTCGGCCATCATATATGCCAATGTTAAGACATATAGAGTGGGAAAAGACACTTGTAAGGGTTCTTCTCTGCACCATCTATCCTTCCAAAACTTTGTCCTCCTCCCATCCCCCACCTCTAAAGAAGTTTTAATTGTTGAAAAGGTCCCACCCTTTTCAAAAAGAAGTTTTAAAGAAGTCCATATGCACGACCTCTAGGCCCCTTCCTTTCTCTCCATACTTTTCCTTAATAACCCGCTTTCAAAAAGCCTTTTCTTGAAAGACATATCTCTAACTCCACTTTCAAAGAAGAGTTTTTTTTTTTTTGATAGGCAACTAAGAATATATTAAAGATGCCAAGCAAAAAGAGGGAGGTGCACCCCAAGTACACGGGAGGTATACAAAGGATGCCAAAAAAAAAACATAAACACCTCAAAAGAGCACACAAAACTCCCTCACACTAACACAACCAATAAATAAAATCTAACAAGGAACCAAGACCTTCTTGAATATGTCGGTGAGTCCAATAGAAAAGGGTATGAATAAGAGAGTCCTTTAGTGCTCGATTTGAGCGATGAATTCCATCAAAGCATCTTTGATTCCTCCCTTGCCACTGAATTCAAAACAAGTAAAAAGGGGTTGTCCTCTGAATCTTTTTTCTATTTTTGCTAACAAAACTCCCATGCCATCCTTTACCAAATATTTCATAGGAATAGGGAGGACCCAAGAAAAGCTAAAGAAAGAAATAACAAATGCTAAAGACTCCTTCCTTTCTACAATGGATTAGTAGGTGATTAGCTGATTCTTCTGAATTTATACATAAATAACAATGGTTAGCTAACCTTTCTCTTCTCTTAAGCTAATCTAAGGTTAGGAACCTTTCCCAGACCGTCTTGCAAGCAAAAATACCCACTTTTAAAGGCACCCAAGAGCCCCACACTAGCTTCAAGGGGAAATAAATAGCTCCATTTGACTTTAAGGAAGACTACAAAGATTTCACCAAGAACTTCCACTCTTGCTAGTCTTCCAAATCAACTTATTGCCATCCTCACTGTACTTCCCAAGCACTTAGAGCCTCCTATGTAACTCCTTAATGGTGTGTACCCAATCTTGGAGCTGCCTCGTGAATCCCAGGTTCCACACAACTCGGCTGCTAACAACCTCCCAAGTACTCATCACCTAACCTCCCTCCCTAAATAAAATTCCTTTGAATTTTCTTAAGCTTTTTAGGAATGTTGAATAAAGACATAAAGTAGATAGGTAAATTAGATAAGGTATCGTGAATAAAAGTGAGTCTCCGCCCTTTCAAAATAAAAAATATCCATTGTGAAGGTTCTCTGCCCTAGTAAGAATAGGTAGGTGGTGGAGGTCATATAGGGTCCTTTTCAAACTCAATCATACAATATCTTGTCACGTTGAGTGGGTTCTTGCTATGTACACCAAGCCTTGGGGTCACAATGACTATCCATTAGAATTGTGGCTTGGCAGAGTGATTGTAGACCAACCTTTAACGGATCAGGTATTGCGAATGAAAGTAAGTCTTCCCCCTTTTGAGATATACTATCTTTTCCACATTGATAGCTTTCGTCAAAGCCTTTCCTCCACCCTATCTCACACTGTTTTTGCCCTAAATGGAGCTCCGAAAGGTAGACCCCAGTAGACAAAAGATTTCCCACCTTATGACACATTTAGAGTTCATGTCTAATTTGGTGTGGTCAATTCCTGAGTTGGTGCAATCAATTAGGGGATAAAATTAGTAGAATCAACAGTTCTTATTTAAAGTTTTCTGTTACTGATTTTAAGTCTATTATTTTTATGTAAAGTTGTCCTCCTTTTTGTATGATGGTTCCTTGTAAACTCAATTCTAAGAATGTATGAGAAATACAATATTTTTTTCTCAAAACTGTGTTGATGCCATAATGCACACTTGTGGGAACTCAAAGGTACTTTCCATGTCCACTTTAGGCCTGGTGTTGAACCTTATGGTCCTCATGTTCCTCAAGACTATTTTTGCAGTGGATGGCCTTGTTGTTATACCTTCGTTTGCATCAAAAGAGGATTTTTTGTTGCCTGACATTTCTTTTTCACTGATCACTTTGTCGCTTCGTTATCCCCTAGTTTCACATGTGGTTACCTTGACAAGTTCATTCTTTGATTGAACTGTTATTGTCTCTACGTTCCTCTTGAACTAGGTAATGATGCTAGCTTACTCTATTAACTGATTTTCCTGGTTTTGTTCCTTTCTATACCTCCAAACCCTTTTATGAAGGTCCATTTTTTCAATCAAATGTGACATTATTTATATCCTTCTGTATCATCCCACCCTCCAAAAGTCCGGCCACGAGCTAAATGTAATTTGAATTGGATGGTTTGGTTTCCCAAGGCATCCTTGTGAGATGTGCAAGTAGGTTAATGTCTATACGTAGCTGGTTAAAGATGAATGACATCATCATCCTCTATATTCTGTTATTCTTTTGTACCCATTAGTTGGAGTTCTATGTGCATGAGGGATGCATCCTTCTAAAGCAATTTATCTCTTTTGAAGATTTGGTAATAAGGAATTTGTGCTTGAGATCTATCTCAAGTGGTAAGAGGTTGGGGTGGGGATATGGGAGGTCCTAGTTTGATTCCATGTAATAGTCACGTACACCAAATAAAACGAAAAACAAAAAACAAAAAACAAAAACCTTACCATTAAAAGAAAGCGATGAGGACATTTCAGATAGATATTATACAAAGTAGTAAATATCTTCTGGGCTATCTTACTAGTGACATCCATGCTATACCCAAGTCAGGAAGGTGGGAAGGTTTCTTGATCCGATGTGTAGTTCATACATGTGTATCCATCCATGTTTGTTGATGCAACTCATTAATAATGGCACTGTTATGTACAAATGCCTGTTGAGGTGATAATCTAACTTACCTACTTATGTTCATCTTGTCCAGGCACTTGTGGATTCTCTACATGGTGGGCAGAACATTCCAACTGTCCTGCAGTCTTTGGGTTGTATGGCACAACATTCTGTTTCTGCATTTGAAGCTCGAGATAAAGAGATCACATCATATATAAATGAAACATTTTTTCAAGTAATTGATGACTCTAAATATTTCTGCTTATTTATTTATTTTTCATTATATTCTGATAAAAAAGACAAAAAAAATTGTTTTCTCACTATATTTGGATGAAGATTGTTCAGAAATCTCTCATTTGATTTTCACACTTGACAGAAAATTGTTTGTTTGCAAAATAATCCGACTTTTTGTTTGTATAGGTGGAACCATTGGACAATCTAGCTTCATTTGATGAAACTTCTGAATGCAGCAGCTCGTGCAAATTGAAGGTGAGCATTAGAAAAGGGAAATTGCAAATGAGTTCTTTAGTTTGGGTTCAGCTACTTTTATGATTTTTATCTATAAAAGTTTTGGACCACAGCGGTGGACACTTAAACTATTCGAGCTACAGGAACTAAAAAACTTCAGAATAGGAGAATAGGAGAAAAGGAGTAACCTTTTCTTTAGGTGAACATTAATCATCTTCTTAAGACGAAAGGGTAAGAGATTAGATTAGAAGAAAGAGTTTTTATCAAACAAATCAAACATAACTATGATAGAGAAATTATACCATTGACTTGTTAGTAGAGCTGCTAATTACGAGGGTTTATTGGGTTGTTGAGCTGGAATGATCCTACTTGGAAGCAGTGATTAAAAAATCGGTGTATTATGGGAAATTTTCGCTGATAAAATCAGTTATCGGCCATGGCTGACACAAAATCTAGGAAGGAAACTCAGTTGGTCTGAGTTTTAAAATATAAAGAAAGGAAGCACTAGGGCCCAAAACCAGCTTCTCAACATGGATAATCATGGCAGTGAACATCAGGGCAAGCTTACTCTTGTGAACAGTAGGTGCACATAAAATATATGTGCTAATTTTCTCTTCAACTATATATATGTATGTAAGTATGAAAAAATGAAAGGAATTGGGATGCAATCTTCATCCAAATATATTGCTGAGGATTAACTTGGCTAAAAGTGAGATTATTCCGGTGGGGGAGGTGGAGGAGATTCGGGAGATGGCTGTGGAATTGGGATGCAAGGTTGGGCAGCTGCCTTCAACCTATCTGGGGCTGCCCCTGGGTGCGCCAAATAAAGCTAGCTACGTGTGGGATGGGGTGGAGGAACGGATGAGGTGGAAACTAGCTCTGTGGAAGCGGCAATATCTCTCTAAGGGTGGTAGAATCACCCTTATAAAGAGTACATTGGCTAGCATGCCACTTTACCAGCTGTCCCTATTCCGTATGCCTAAGACAGTGGCGAGAAGACTAGAGAATTTGCAAAGAGACTTCTTGTGGGGAGGGGGAAGTTTGGAGAGGAAAGCTCACCTTGTCAGTTGGGAGAGGGTGTGTGTGAGCAAGGAGAAGGGGGGCTTGGCTTGAGGAAACTAGTCTTCTTGAACAAAGCCCTCCTTGGAAAATGGGTTTGGAGGTTTGCTCATGCTAAGGAGGAGATGTGGAAACGTGTTCTTGTGGCTAAGTATGGACAAGAGGAATTTGGGTGGAGAACTAAAAAAGCAAATGGGGCTTTTGGTGTTGGGCTTTGGAAGGATATTATGAAAGAAGCAGATTGGTGTTGGAATAATATGGCTTTTAAGGTTGGAAAAGGCACCAAAATCAGTTTTTGGAAGGACACTTGGTGTGGGGATGTGGGGCTGGCCAGGAGATTCCCTAGTCTCTTTAATGTGGCTGCACAAAAAAGTGCCACTGTGGGGGAGTTATGGGACCAGTCTGCTGGCCAAGGAGGCTGGAACCTTAGGTTTATTAGAAGGTTCAATGATTGGGAGCTGACCCGGGTTGACGAATTGCTACAAATTTTAAGGAGTCAAAGAATATCCTTGGAGGAAGACTTGGCTGTATGGAAGGGGGGAAAAAATGGGAAGTATGAAGTCAAGGATGCGTATGGGCTGGTGACCAGCCATAGCATCCCTATGTTTCCCAAAAAAGAAGTTTGGGTGGAGAATGTTCCTTCCAAGTTAGCGTTTTTTGCTTGGGAAGCGACTTGGGGAAGGGTTCTTACTATTGATAGGCTTCAAAAGAGAGGATGGCAGATGCCTAACAGGTGTTACCTTTGTGGTAGTGAGGAGGAAAATGTAAATCATCTTCTTATTCAGTGTACAGTGGCTGGAGTGTTGTGGGGGATGGTTCTTAGCCTGTTTGGAGTCCAGTGGGTTTTTCCAGAAACTGTAAAGGAGGTGATTATCAGTTGGAAGGGCTCTTTTGTGGGCAAAAAGAGGAAGAGAGTTTGGAGATCCATACCGTTATTTATTTTTTGGACGGTGTGGAAAGAAAGGAATAGACTAGCATTTAGGGGGGGGGAGCTTGCTATACAGAAAATTAAATATTCTTTTGTTTGTAATTTGTGAGGGTGGGCTAAGTTGTATAATGGTGCGGAGTCCCGCTCCCTTATAGGTTTCCTGGAGTGGCTAGCCTCCAGTTGAGGGCTGGTGGGTTTTTTTGTTTGTTTTTTGGTCCTTTGTTGTGAGGCCGTCGTCGCCTCGTATACTCCCTGTGTACCTTGCGGCGTTTGCCTTTGCTAATATATTTGTGTTTACGTATTAAAAAAAAAAAAAGTATGAAAAAATGAAATATAAAATAAAATTTTAGCAAATAAATTAATTCTAATTATCTGATTTTTAAATTTCATGTAATTGATTGTTGATAATATAAAAACATCACAACCATGATAATCTTTTTAACAAGTTTTTTTATATCTTTTGTATAGATATAAACTTATAAATAAGTTATAAACAGTTTTAAATATCTTTTATATCCAATACATCTAAATTAGATAGATCATCATTTTAATTGTAAATATGTTTGCAAGTTGTGTATATTTTGTTGTTGAACATCATAAATTTTTTGATACATTTATAATTTTCTTCGGTAAAACAACTTTAATAAATGTATTATTACTTATTTGATTATTTCTTGGGTGTGTTTTTTGCAATATTTCTATGAGTTTTGATTAATTTCTATTTCATCGATAATTTTTAACAAAATTTTCGATCGTTATTTCCAATATTTTTATAAAATGTAATCATTGATATTTATGTAATTTCCAATATTTTAATCCTTACTTGGAAGATATTGACAAATTTAACTTTGGTATTTTTTTTTTTTGAAATAAAAAACAACATAGTCATTGATGGTAAATATAAAGAAGGATGAGTAATCCTTCCAAAATATACAGTTGTTGATGAAGAAGTAGGAGTATGGTGCTCAAAAGAACTTCATTATTTAAACTATAGGCAGAAAAAACAGTGCATGCATACTAAAACCTCTCTCTATGCATAGGGAGGAAAAACGTCTCAAACAAAAGAAACTACTCATTTTGCTCTTGGCTTGGCTAACCGGTTCGCAACTTGATTGACTAAGCAAGGAACCCAAGAGAAAGAGCATCCTACCTCACTAACAATACATGTAATTTTGCAGAGTCTACTCTCAAACTTCCATGAGCCTTTCTTCTTATTACATGCCTAGCAAGTAACAACAATAGAGTATCTCTCTACACTGAGTTGGAGAGAAACAAAACTTTTGCTTGCAACAGGCCTTTCCATAATACTAGTATCTCCACATCAATAACTAAACCAACTCCAACAACTATGCCTTCAACATTTCCCATAATTATAAAAAGTGGGTCTTTTTAGAAGAGGTGTCGTGGAGGCAGAAGTCTAAAGAAATTTGGTTGAAGGAGGGGAATAGAAATACAAGGTTCTTTCATCAAATGGCTGATGCTCATAGAAGGAGGAATCAGTTAACTAGAGTAAAAGTCAATAGGAGGTGGTTCACTGAGGACAGTGAAATTAAAGAGGAAGTGAGTAGAGCTTTCCAGGGTCTGTTGTCAAATCCTGGAGGATGGAAACCTAATATAGATGGGTTGATTTTTGAGAGGTCGGAAGGATTAGATGTGGAAGGGTTGGAGAAGCCTTTTACGGAGGAGGAGGTATTTGGTGCGTTGTCAAGTTTCTGTAGGGAGAAAGTGCTAGGCCCTGACGGTTTCCCAATGGTTTTCTGGTAGTATTCTTGGGACTTTGTAAAGATGGAGGTGATGAACTTCTTTAGAGAGTTCCATGATTCCGGGTGCTTTGTAAAGAGTCTGAATGCAATCTTTCTAATGCTGATCCCTAAGAAAGGGGGGGCGGAGGACTTGAAGGATTTTAGGCCAATTAGCTTGGTGGGAGGGCTGGACAAGTGGTTAACCAAAATGCTGGCTAATAAGTTGTAGGGGTGTTAGCTAAGGTGATCTCAACGTCTCAAAATGCGTTTGTGAAAAGGCGGCAAATTATGGATGTAGTGCTTATTGCTAATGAAGCAATAAACTCGATTTTGAAAAGCAATAGAAGGGCAATTTTTTGCAAATTGGACATTGAGAAAGCCTATGATCATGTGGAGTGGTATTTTCTTTTGGCAGTGTTGGAGAAGATGGGGTTTGGGGAAAAGTGGCGTAGTTGAATAAAGTGGTGTTTATCCACTGCTAGATTCTCTATTTTGGTGAATGGAACCCCTACTGAATTTTTTCAGAGCTCAAGGGGTTTAAGGCAAGGAGATCCCCTTTCGCCTTATTTGTTCATAATTGTGATGGAGGCTTTCAGTTGTCTGTTGAAGAGAGCAGTTTTTGGAGGCTTTTTATTGCCTTGCTCGATTCGGGGAAGAGGGGGTGAAGGGGTGAAAGGGTCCAGGTCTCTCACTTGTTGTTTGCTAACGATACTTTGATTTTTTGTGAGGCAAAGGAGGAGCAGTTGACGTGTTTGTGCTGGCTGTTAATGTTGTTTGAGGCAATTTCGGGGTTAAGAGTGAATCTAGATAAAAGTGAGTTGATTTCGGTGGGTAGGGTAGAGAATGTGAAAGAGCTAGCTAAAGAGTTTGGTTATAAGGTGGGAAGACTGCCTTCCACTTAGGAATGTCGTTGGGTGCTCCTTTTAAATCTGCAGCTGCTTGGGATGGAATTGAAGAAAGACTCCAGAAAAGATTGATTATGTGGAAACGTCAATACATTTTTAAGGGGGGGAGGACCGCCTTAATTCGTAGTACTTTGTCTAATCTGCCGATCTATTTGATGTATACTTTCCAATTGCCTAGGGCAATTAGAATGAGATTGGAGCATATTCAAAGGGATTTTTTGTGGGGTGGTGGGACTCTTGAACAAAAACCTCACTTAGTAAGGTGGTCGATCGTTTTTTTAGATAAAAGAAAAGGAAGGTTGGGAGTTAAGAGTCTTGGGACATTCAATAGGGCTCTCCTCGGCAAGTGGAATTGGCACTTTGCAAATGAAAGAAAGGCCCTTTGGAACCAAGTGATTAGAAGGGAATAAGAGGGTGGAGCTCTTGTGAGGCTTATGGAGTTGGGTTGTGGAAAGCAATTAGAAAGCCGGGGCACCTAGTGACCCCTTCTTTTGACTTTGTGGTGGGTGATGGAAGGAATGTGAGATTTTGGAAAGACAATTGGTGTGGAACCACTCCTTTGTGCGAGTCCTTCCCTTGTTTATTTGCTCTAGCAACTTTTAAAGAGGTCTGGGTAAATAAAGTTTGGACAGCTGCAGGGAAAAGGTGGGGAAGTTAGAGCCTTGGTTTCACTAAGTTTTTCAATGATTGGGAGATGGAAGGGGTGGAAAGGTTGTTTTGTTGCTTAGATGGGAAGAAGGTTAATGTGGGTGAGGTGAATGGACTCGAAGGATGACATGTTTTCAGTAAAGTCTTTGTATAGAGCCTTGCAGCCGGTTTCTCTTGTTTCTTTCCTTTCGAAGATTATATGGAACTCTTGTGTGCAGCCTAAATTAAGTTTCTTTGCTTGGGAGGCTTCGTGGAGAAAAGTTCTAACTTTGGACTATTTGCAAAAGAGGGGTTGGGCATTGGCTAATAGATGCTTTCTATGCCAATTGTTTGAGGAGTCGATTGATCACCTCCTTCTCCATTGTGAAGAAACAAGGGAAGTGTGGATGTTGCTCCTTTATTTGTTTGGAGTGTCTTGGGTGTTTCCCTCTTCGGTAAAGGAAACCTTCTTAGGGTGGAGGGGTTCTTTTGTGGATAAAAAGAGGAAGGCAGTGTGGCAAGTGGGACCATTATGTTTGTTTTGGGTCATTTGGAAGGCAAGGAATAAAATTGCCTTTGAAGATTGTGTACTGTCCATCTAAAGGTTGAAAGCTTCTTTTGTGTATTTACTGTGGTCGGAGACCAAATTGTGGATAAAAGGTGGCCCTTCGACCTTAATAGATTTTATAAAATGGGTGGGTTCGCGATGAGGGAGAAGATTTTTTGTTTCCTTGTTGTTTTTGGGTTCCGCTATAAGGGGGTGAGTGTCTCTATACTGTACTTCTTTGGGTCGCTATTTTAGCGCCTCTTCGTAATACAATTCTCTTGCTTATTTATCAAAAAAAAAAAAAAAAAACATTTCCCATAATTATATCTAAGCAAACCTCCTATACCTAATTTTCTAGGATTATCCAGAGGATGCTTTCACCAAAGGAGTTAAATCAGTCGAGCATAGTCTTCATACCTGCCACAATTGTTAAAGGTAGTGGTGCAAAACAACTTGAGAAAAGAAAAGTTGGATAAGATGGGAAGTGGCTTATCCAAACATTTGGATGTGAGTTCTTTTAGCATGTCAAGACAGTAAACAATTTACAGGAAACTTTGTTTCTCTTGTACTTTGCCCCTACCACTCTGAAATAGATATTTGTTATTATGTTTCTTTACTAGTTTGGATTTATTTATTTCAATAATTTGTCAATCCTGTGGTGATGTAGGAAATTCTTCAAATATAGTTTGTGTCCAAATGGGCTTGACTGATGATCTGGCCATGAGGGGGGATGCTATATTCAAAGAGTTTACAGGGGTTTTTTGAGGCCTTTTGAGTCAGCGACCGGTGGTTGTTTTATTTGGATGGAGGTTTCTTGTATTTTATTTTTTTTTACTTTTCCATTGTCTCCATCTTTCTTTCTAGTCTTTTTATTATTATTCTGATAAAATTTATATTCCCTATAATTAAAGCCCACATTCATCCCAGAGTTAGGTTTGGCCTTAGTTTAAACAGTTAGAAAACTAATTCAGGCTTAAAAAGTAAAATGGTCTTCCCATGGAATAGAAAATGGTTTTACATGCACCAAAGCTGGAATGAACCTACATAAGGTTTTCTGATTATGAAAGTTTTCATATTTATCAACTTGCTTATTGAAATGTCCCATAAATGGTGCTCTCCTCAATTTTTCTGTTTTGGTTGCTGTCATCTGCAGATTTATGCATTAAAAGCACTTGTCAGGAGCTTTTTGCCGCATCGAGGAACTCATGTCAAACGTCAAATTAACGACTTGTTGGACATTATGTCAGAAATGCTGCCAAAGGGTGATATCTCTTATGATACTGGGTCATGGTATGCTTCTAAAGTAATATATGATATTATGTCCTGCTAGGAATTCATTATTTTTCTACTTCGATAACTACTTTGTCACCACATTTGAGTCTTCACATTTAAATTAACATCTTGAGCCTCATTAGTATTTTATTTTTTTGAATTCAAGATTCCCCTGGGATTAGGTTATATTTTGAAAAGGAAAAAAATGCTGAATTGTTTATTGGACCTTTAAAATCTGTATGCACAAGTTCCCATATAGATTCTATTGCTCTGGCCTTTAAAATTTGCATGCTCAAGCTTGTGTTGAGGTTCTCTTGACAAAAACTATGGTTTAAAATTTTCACTGTTTGACCTCATTTTTCTTTTCTGTTATGCAAGCACATCAAGTGCTTGTGGGGAAAAGGTTGGAAATTTGTAACTGGATTAGAAGTGCTTTAACATAAGATTTCTGAATCTGCCTATATTTTGATCTCTGATTCTCAAAAGATAGGCTTCATAGGCTTGAGCTTGGAGTTTAAATAATATTGGACTTTCTATGCCCCACCAAATAAATTTTCACCTCTAGATTATGTTATCAAATGTGATAAATAATTTTGGTTTTTGAAATAAATTCCACTTTACCATTTAATTGGATCATGATCATATATGGATAGCGTGAGCAAGTGAAAGAATAAAAGAGAAAAATGACATCTATATGCCTCAGGAATGCAAGTGAGACACATTATTTTGGAATGGGTTGATATGTGTATTTTGAATTTATGTTTCTCAAAACTAGGTGTGAACCAGTCCCAAATTCCAAACTTTTTTTTTTTTAATAGGTAAAATGTCACTTGTATTAACAATGCCTAAAAAAGGAACGCAAAGGTATACACAATGTATACAAGAATGCTAAAAGACCTAAAAACTAGGCAAGGGGTACACAGAAAATTACAACCTGCCTTACTTAGAGCCTAACCACTCCACAAAGTTCATCTTGGACAAGGAATAATCACCTAAAGACACTCTTAACCAATTCCAAATGTCCATTAAAATAAACATGAACAATTGTTTAATTGCTTGCTCAACTTTTTTAATATTATCAAAAGCTCTCCTATTTTTCTCCCTCCAAATGGTCTAGAATAAGTACAATGGTGCAACTTTCCCAGCCTTTTTTGTCTTTTTTTTGACAAAGGACTCATGCCAATTCAAAAGAGTATCTCTCACTGAAGAATGCATCATCCCCCAAACTCCAAGAAGGGCATTAACTAACATCCACAGAATGACCACTTTCGAACAGTGAAGGACAATGTGGTCAACCATGTCTTCTTTTTTGCACTTGTAGCATCTATTTGGGATCCTCCAACCCTTCTTTTTGAGTTGATGCAAAACTAGCATCGTCCACCCTTGATGGTACCGAATAATTTGAAACTATACCAAAAGGAAATGCCTCCACCCTCCCATATGATAAAGATGAATTTAAAAGCTTAACTGGGAAAATGCCATTCTTCATGTTCGTTCAAACCAAATTATCTTTAATGTCCTTCTAATGGTCTGCTCTTGCAACCTCTCAAAGAGGACTTCCACCTCTTCCAAACTATTGTGATATTTCTTCTGCTGTTTCCTTTATTAGGTTAGATTTTTATTAGCTTGCTTGTCAAAAAGAAAAACTACAGTCATTATATGCTTATTTGCTTCGTGGATATTGTGTTCTGTAGTGAAAATGACGAGGCTCATATCAGATTAGCTGCTGCAAAATCTGTTCTTCGACTTGCTGGAAGATGGGATTTGCATATTTCACCCCATATCTTTCGCTCTACAATTCTAGTGGCAAAGGTATGTAGATTGAATTTTGCTTCTGGAAACAAACAAGTAGGGGCTCTGAAATGGTCTATGCCACTGCTAAAAGCTGTTGTTTTGTCTTTGTACTGATTGATATCATCCAATTGCAAAAACAAATCTATTACTTTAAAAGATGTACATTGGAAAATGGGTCAAATGGATTAAGAACAAAAATTAGTCAAATTGATAAAGCACTAGATGGTTCTCCGAACTGGTTTTTTACTGGGGACTCTCTTTATGGAAAAATAGCTTTTTTGCAACCTTGTCAATCTGTTCCTTGATATCTCCATGTTCAAGGTTAAATGTTTTGGTTTCAGATTAAAAAAAAAAGGGTAAAATATTTTGGTTGTAACCTTTGGTCTTCTTTGAGTTATCTTGTTTGTTTTGATGAAATTTATCTTCTGTCATGTTCCAGGATCCTTCACCACTTATAAGGAGACTATTTCTTGACAAGACTCACAAGCTGTTGAAGGAACATGCTATACCTAGTAGATATGCATGTGCTTTTGCATTTGCTGGCCCGGATTGCCCCAAAGATCTGCAAGAGGATGTAGGTCTATATCCTTCTTATGTATTTTGTATTTATTATTTTGGTTACATTTTAACGTATGTTTCTATCGGATTTTGTCTGCTGAGCTGGTTTGCATTTTAGTCATTGAAATATATGGCAGAATTTATGAAAGAATACCGTAAAGAAGCTCAAGTACGCCAAACTTCTGTGATGCAAGGAGGAACCATTACCGATTACCCAGCATACATGGTGGTATTCTTGGTCCATGTTCTTGCTCATGATACTAATTTCCCATCTGAAACTTGTCAAGACGAAGAAATGTTTGCTCAGTTTTGCAGGTAAGGCATTTTTTCAGCCAATGTTTATTTTAGCACTGATATTTGGATGTTAGTCAACACAATGAAAATTGAAATATCTTCCTTTCTTTCCAGTCCCCTTTTCTTCGCCTTGCAAGTGTTAGTCAATGCTAGTTTTGTTGATGGTGGCATGGATCTTGACAATGATGCTATCTCATGTATATTTAGTATTTTCCGTGCTATTAAAAGGGCTGATGATGCTGTTGATGCTCAGAGAACTCTTGTAAGTATCGTCTCCTGTAGGATGGTTTCCTTCTTGAAGCTCTTCTTTGTATTATACTAATGTAATGATACTGTAGAACTTTATATGATGGTGGGCTTTCTTTTATTGCAGAACCTACATATGCTGGCAGACATTGGCATCTCCATTCTTAAGGCATTAAATACCTGGGGCATTTCCATGTCTAATACCCCTGACAAAATTTTGCTGCCATCATCATTATATAGAATTAGTAGTGCAAAGAAAAGCGAGGAGGCAAGTTCTCAAGCAGATATTGGGATTTGATTGTAAACATGAAGTAATGTTGAATATTATTCACATCTTGTGCAGGTTGATTCAACAAGACTTACTGGGTCTACTTTGGATGAAAAATTTCTTAAGAAGCTTATTCCTATTTTTAAATCTAATCTCTCTCTGGTAAGTTTATAGAAGCCAGTCTTAGGGATTTAATGTATGCTTAACATGATTTACACTGATTAACTTCCTGTTGATATTTCAGCCTAGTACTGTGCATCCTAAACGTGGTCGAAAATGTCAGGACAGTTCACATTTAGATATTATAAAGAGCAACACTTTGAACCTGGCACCAAGTAGGGAAGTTGCATCATCAAAAAATGGGACAATAATAGGCCAGAGTTCATCCTTACATAGAAAGACTCAAAAAACTGTGATGCAGGAAATCAGTACTGGAGGAAGGCAAAAGCATCCTGTGTCTCCCACTGTTCACAAATCAGTTGGATTGCACAATGAATGTTGCATTAATAATGGGCACAAAAGTGATAAAGGCAGAAAATCTGAACCAAGTTTGGGACAAGGGCAACTTTCATCTTCTTGTGGCTCTGCAACAATGAGACCTTTGACAGAGTCACAAAGTTCCGCCAAGAAGATGGTTTTACCACGTGCAGCTTCTTTAAAAGCAAATGGCACAGCAAAAGAAAGTAGCAACATTACTACGAAACCTTCAAAATCTTCCAGATCCAAGCGTAAAGATCCTTGTAGTTCAGTGGTATGTGTGTCATCTATTCCGAAGATGGGCTATCTATATGTTTTGATTTTTCGTAGTTGTGTCTCTCATCAATCATATTCTATGATCTACATAGGAAATTATAAACAACAGTGAGGTATTGATTGGACAACGGATCAAATTGTGGTCTCCTGTTGATAAACGGTGAGAAGTGGTTGTTGAAGAAACAAATTGTGAACATCTTTATAGTCATTCTATATATCATTTCTTTGTTTCTAAATTTTAAGGCTTTTTAAATTTTTCAGTTTCTATTCAGTCACTGTGGATGGGTTTAATTCTCAGAACAATACTCACAAGGTGAATTTTTGCAATTTTGAGCAACTAGACTTTATTTTCCTTGCATCTAATTTTCATTGGTAGTATTGAGATCTGTGGGACTTAGAAGTTTAAATCAGTACTTATGGAATCTGTTCTGCTTGGTGTGTTGGGTTTTGTTTTGTTTTGCTTTGTTTTTGTGTTTTTTTATTTATTTTTTGGAATGTAACAGATCACTCTGTTATTAAAATTGGTGGTTCAGTTTTGGAATGGAAATCCATTGGTATTAGATCATTCTAGTGTTCCTTTTTTCTTTTTCTTTTTCTTTTTTGAAATAAGAATGTATTAGAAATGGATAAAGTAAGTGCATGAGAAGGATGAACAATCCTCCCCAAATTTAAAGAAGCTGATAAAAAAATGGAAGATTAAACCTTCTCTACTATACTAATAGAACCTATACATCCATATAGAATCATTTGAGAATATTCAATATTAAACCTTTCAACCTTCCTTGAGGATTAACAATTCTCCTTTGAACAGAAATCAAAATAAATCTCCACTCCTCCCTATCCAAATCCTTATGAATTATATACTGAATGTTGATCAAGCTAAACTGCATTGAGAGAAATACTCTTAAATGTTGTGATAGAGGTCCAAACAGATGACTAGAAATGAATTAGATCACATAGTGTCTCAGAAGTCTTCCACTTGTTTTCGAAAATATTAGTATTTCTTTCCCTCCACAGAATCCATGTTAGGGTGAGACAAGCAATTTGCTACAAGACTTTGCCTTTGATGGACCTCCCCAAACCCTTGTATGAGATGATCATCATATCACATATGCTTCTTGTTTGAACCCAATTCAAACGAACTAATTTGAATAGTTTGTGTCAAAGGCCCAAAGTCAACGGGCAATGTAAAAACAGATGGTCAATTGTTTTTCTACACCTCATGCACAAAATGCACCAATTAGGATTAAGAGCTTTATAAGGTCTTCTTAATTATAGCATGTCAATTGTATTTACCCTCTTGTATGCCACTGGCCAAGGAAAGGCTTTAGATTTCCATAAACATTTAGTTGTAGAGAAAGGAACCATGTTTGTAGGATTGGACAAGTGCACACAAGTGAGAGAGGAAATGAGTCTAAGTACTCATCTTCAATTCATTGAGGTTATGAAAAAAAAAATTCAAATTCCAAAAAAAGGGGGAAGAAAAACCAAGAATGGTTGAGATCGGAAGACTTCTAACTGTGGCAAGCCTAAAAATGCTTGGATATTGAGAACATAATGGTTGATCCTTTCACCAAATATTTTCCCAAAAATGAATTCTTGCCCCATGACTTGCTACAAAATGAGTATATTTGGGAAAAAAATTGAAAAACTTGTATAATGGCTTTCCAAGGGGAATGGTGTGACAACCTAACTAGAATGTTGGTGTCCCACCCATTGGGGTGTTCTCATAGATGCTCCAAATAACCTAATGCCAAAGAGTAGAGCATTTCCTAGGAAATTTGCAAAGCCACATCCTTAAAAGGGTCGATTCCCCCCCTCCCCAACTTCCCCCCCCAAAAAAAAAAAAAATCCTCCCAAAGCCCAAACCCCCTTCTATATTTGGCTTGCATACTAGGTCCCAATTGATGAGGTATCTCTCTTGCATATAAGGTTTAATATTATACTAGGTCCCGTTAACATTGAGGCTTTGGCACATGCTTTTCGGTCTAGCCAAGATGGGTTAGGTTCTGCCTAGGAGTATATGTGACATGATGACCATATCATTGAGAAGTTTGAGGAGTTCCATCATAGGCAAGACCTTTCAGTAAATCGCTTGTCTCACTATACTTTGGACTATGTGGTAATAGAAGAAATGTAGGATCTACTTCACTTCTATTCTTCCTTGTAGGTCTCTTGTATCGTCGCCTTGAGAGGTGTTCCACTCAACGTTATTCAACTTAGTTGGCTTTCTATTTGTAATTCAAATAGGGTGGATAACAATGGGAGGAGTTGAGTCTGGATTTGAGGAGATGTTACCTTGGTGTATCCTTAAGCGCCCTATACCTTTGTGTGCAATTCTCTTTGTATAATGGAGACGTTTACTCTTACTTTGATCAATATCTTGTATTTTGTAGGGAAGACCTCTCATCCTTGTATTAAATTTTTTATAATTAATATATCTTTTGTTTTTTATTAATAAAAAACGTTTCATGTTGGGTTGCTAGTCTAGTCTGGTTTTTAAATCAATGGTCATATTTTGATAATCTTTCCTCCGCTCCTCTCTCGCTCTCTCTCTCTCTCTCTCTCCCTCTCCCTCTCCCTCTCTGACTTCTCTTGTGTATCATAATAGCTTTCTTATTTGGAGATATGTAATTCCTTAGATGAATGGTGGACTCTATGTGTGCATGTGTGCTTGTCTATCAAAATGGCTATCGCATTTGAACATACATAATTACTTAGAAGAATAAAGAAAGGATGACTCTATAGAGTTGAAGCAATTTACATATTAATCAATATGATATAGTAGATAGAAAAATGGTTGAGGTAATGTTCATCAAGGTTTCTGAAGTCTAGGTCTTCTATATTTAATCATACGAGCTTACAAGAAAGCACCCATTTGCTGCACCTTATAAAGTCGAAATTACCCCAATTCCTTGCTTTGATCCCAATGTAGATTATGTTAAGCTTGGTATACATTGTGATCCAAATCCTAACAACTTAAGCTTTTAGGAAAGTAAGTTGGTAGCTTAATATGGGCAACTTAGTCTCGGATTTTCAGCATGCTTTTGTGGCGGATAGACAAATTTTGGATGTTATTTTGATAGCAAATGAGGCCATAGATTCTAGAATTAAAAGCAATATGAGAGGAATCATTTGCAAACTAAGCATTGAAAAGGCTTATGACCATGCAGATTGGAGTTTTGTCCTAACTCCTATGGAGAAAATGGGTTTTGAAGCGAAGTGGATTAGTTGGATCAAATGGTGTATTTTTACAACATAGTTTGTTGTCTTGATGAATGGATCCCCTTCAGGTTTCTTCTAAAGTTCTAAAGGGTTTGAGACAAGGAGACCTTTTGTCCCCTTACCTTTTTATCTTGACAAGGGAGACTCTTTTTTGCATTCTTATCAGGGTAAAAGAAAGGGGTTTTATTGACGGCTTCTTAGTAAGGGGTAGAAATGATTCAAGGGTGGAGGAATCTCATTTGTTATTTGTAGACGATACCCTCATCTTTTGTGATGCTAGCAAGGAGAATCTAAAGCACTTGAGCTAGAACTTTATGTGGCTTCAAGCGATATCAGGGCTAAAGATTAACTTGGAGAAAAGTGAGTTGATCTCTGATAGGGAGTTCTCTAACATGGAGGAGTTTGTTGGGTCATTAGGTTGGGAAAGGGTGGAAGAATGTTTTTAGAAAAGGCTTTCTCTATGGAAGAGATAGTATCTTTTAAAAAAGGAAAGACGGACTCTAATAAAGAACTCTTTGTGTAATTTATTGATTGATTTCATGTCCCTCTTCGCCATCCCGAAGAGGGTAGCTATGAGATTGGAAAAGATTCAAAGGAATTTTCTTTGGTCTGTCATTTACATGGAAAAACAAAAAGAGGGCTTGGGCATCAGAAGCTTATCCATCCTTAATAAGGCTCTTTTGGGAAAATGGTCTTGAAGATTTGTGTAGGAAAGGAACCCTCTTTAGAAAAGGGTAAGTTTTGGGAAGTACAAGTAAGAAGAAGGGGGGTAGTGCACTAAAGAAGAGATAGAGTGGTATGTGGAAGGCAATTAGTGGTGATTGGGAGGTGCTCAAGGATAGAACAGGTTTCAAGATAAGCTTTGACATCAAGTTCGTGTTTTGGACGAACAAGTGTGGGGAAACACTCTTAAGGGAATCATTTTTAGGCCTTCATTCTATAGTCGCTTCAAAAGATATATGGGTGGTTGATGTTTGGGACAATGGTAGTTGGGGTCCTAGGTTCGCTAGACAATTGCATGAT
Organism: Vitis riparia; assembly: GCF_004353265.1. Classification (NCBI taxonomy): domain Eukaryota; kingdom Viridiplantae; phylum Streptophyta; class Magnoliopsida; order Vitales; family Vitaceae; genus Vitis; species Vitis riparia. The sequence continues at coordinate 2,995,082 of NC_048448.1, read as the reverse complement.
TAGGAGTTAGAGGAGGTTGATGTGTTTTTAAAGAGATTGTATGACCACTCCATCGATTTGGGCTCTGAGGGTACTATGGTATGGTTGAGATCAAAGAATGGTAATTTCTCAGTTAAGTTCTACTACTCTTTAGCTAGTAGGAGAGCAGAGCCATTCCCTCATGACATTGTATGGTGAGAGTTAGCTTATTTGCTTGGGAAGCAACCTAGGCTAGGATTCTAACCCTAGATCAGCTTAGAATAAGGGATTGGAGGATTCCTAACATGTGCTATATGTGCAAAGAAAAAGGAGAAATGGGTGATCATACCTTTCCTACATTGCACAAAAGCACACACTTTGTGGCAATTGATTTTTTGCTTTATTCGGTGTATGGTGGGTGATGCATTCTTTAGTTAGGGGGTATCTCTTGTTGGCATGGGTCTTTTGTTGGAAAAAAAAAAAAAAAAAGGTATGGAAGGTTGCTTTGTTATGCGTGTTTTGGACTATCTAGAGGGAGAGAAATAGGAGAGCCTTCAATAATTGTGAATGTTTGGTCCAACCAATCAAAAATTCCTTCTTGAATATTTTTTGGGATTGGATATAAATAAAGTTGTAATAAGAAGGGAAAACCAAATCACATGCTTCACTTAATAGAATGGTACATAAATTTTAGTTCCCATTTGTGTTTTTATTTCATTCTAAAATGAAAATGTGTTTGTTTCCTTTTTTCAGGTTAGTGATGATATTATGAATTCCATGTCTTCTAAACTTGAATGCCACTTGTTTTATATCATCAGTTGTGCTTCTTAATTTGACATGTATTTACCAATTCAATTCCTATCTTCTCTGACATGATCAATTGAATTTATACATTTTGTAGGTTGTATATGACAATGGTGCAATTGAAGCATTATGCTTGGCAAGTGAGACTTGGGAAACTATAAGTGATGGTTCCTTGTCAAAGACGGTAAAACTAGAATTTGAAAATCCTCATTGACTTGCAAATGTATACATGCATTTGGGGCTTAGAATTAGAATTATGGTTCTTAATTGGAATGCTGATTCAAACTGGAAGGAATTCAATTCTAGTTATAAATCAGATAGTTGTTTCTTGGTTATGAATATGTTAGTATTCTTCTTGGATTTTGAGAAGGATTTAGGCCTAATAAGAAACATGGTATTTTGTCTGAAGTTTTGTTATATCGTGATCTGAACAATTGTGTTGGCTTTCCTAGGGTTTGGTTAAACTATAGGGGACCTCATCGCATATTCAAAAATTACACTGATCTCTCCCCATTGTAGTAGATGGTCATGAATGTCTTGGTCCCTCAATTTTTTTGGAAATTAAAGTTTCAAAAGGATGAATTGGACTAGAAATGAAGGAACCTATCAGTCTAGAGAGGGGGTGAAAGTGATTGCATTGGAGCTAGAAATATTGGAAAATTATCACTGGAATACAACATCCAACACTGTAAATAGATCAATGAACTGTTAATAGTGAAACAAGTGTAGCAGGTACAGCCCTTCAATCCTTGGACTATAGATTCTAAGGTCATTGATGCAACGTCTCAGACATACAGTTAGCATCTCTCTCATTACTTTTGTATAGGCAAAACAAAAATTACATTAAAAGGCCTATGAAAAGGGTGCACCAAAGTATACATGGTGTATCAATTGGCATTATTGAGCAAGCAAAAGAGAAGAAAGAACACAAAAAAAATATGGTCATCCAACTAACTACAATCTTACCAGTCATGACAATGGACCTTGCTAGGTCTCTTCAACTACATGTCATTGCTGTCGACCTTTTTATTTGCCACTAATGAAGCAAATGCTTTGACTCTAGAAGGGGCTTATATTGCATCTGCAAGGGAAAGATAATGGGTTGATTTTTGCACATGAAAAGGTATAATGGAAAGAATAAGTTGATCGATGTCAGTAGCTTTGTGGGGATGCCAGTTGCAGGTTTCGAAAAGGAGATTAGCTCCCTTCTAAGGAACATGGAGGCAAGAGAAGGGCATGGTGTTGAGGCCTTAAGGGGGGAAAAGGAAATCTTTCTTGTCATCCCATTTTGAGAGGGAAATCAGAAAGCTGGAATGCTTGGTTAATTACAATAGTTCTCCTCTGACAGTAAGGGGAAGGGGGAGGAGCAATGGGGATTCAGCTCTTAATATGTGAGGTTGTTTTTTTGCTCTTGGATTGGTTGAGGGAATTTGGTTGCAGACTTGCTCAGGGAGCGGATTGTGTTCTTTTTTATGTTTTAAGGTGTTTCTGTTGATCTAGGTTTGGGGTTCTTTCCTTGTTTTAGGAGTACCTGCTGGGGACAGTCCAGCTTTCTAGGGGTGTAGGGGGTTGGTTTTTGTTTGGGTGGTTGGTATTTGCTATTCCTTTCTCTTTTTTGCTTGCCTTTTGGTGTTAAGTGTATACTTTGTATGTCCTTGGATGCGTCATTTTCCAAGCACTCTTTATAGATTCTCTTAATTTACTTGTTGAACAAAATAAATCAAGAAGAACCATCTCATTAGGAAACAAAGAAGATAAGAACACAAACAATCAAATTTTAGTCTTTCTACTTGATTCTCTGAAATGGACATGATATCTTAAGCAAGCTTGCTAGGCGCCCCTTTGCTAGGCACTGTTAATATATTTTCTGTTTGCCTTTAAAAAAAAACATATTTTCAATTCCTCCAAAGTACTTGGTTATCTCTTTCTTTTCACAGACTAAACTGCAAATTTTATTTTCTTTAGACAGACTAAAACACAACTTTTTGTGTTTAAATTGACCATAGTACCTTATAATCACTTTGCTACAAAGTCAAAACCAATCCACATGTAGCAAAAGATGAAAATACCCTGTTCCATGTAATATATGAAAAACATATGCTGACTCATTACTTTGAATCCAGTTCCTTATCTAATCCTCTTTCATCCAACATTAGGATTTTTTATTTGTTTTCCCATCCTTGTTTCCAATCACTGTGTTTAAAATTCGGCCTAAATTTCAGATCTGATCCTAATTGATTTTATGTCAATTTGCTGCCTTACACTAGGTTAAATTGGCACAGGAGACAAATGGTTTCCATATGCAGAAGCGGTGAGTTGTTAATAGTCTTTAACTTGTTATATTCTTTATGTTAGCATATTGTTTTTCCAAACATCCTCCAATAAGGCATTGTTCTTAGTACTGTTAGTCTTGTTATCATTTTCAAAGTCAACTATAGTCTATATTTGTGTCTACATGAATTTTTCTTTATTTGCATTTTATTCAATTGTTACATTGTAGGATGATGTGAACTATATTTGTGTTTATGTAAAGTTTCATAAGGTGAAGTATTGTTCAACTCCAAAGAGCAAATTATGCCATTTTGCCCTATTTCCTCTTACATATTGATGATCTTAAAATAAGTTTAGGTTTGTTGGATCTCTATTTGGCCATAGTATGTCAATGGACCAATATAGGTTTGACACAGGTTGATGAGTATATCCAAATATGTTTTGCAAAAACAATGTTCCAATAGGATTTGGAGATGTACTGGATTTGCATATGGAACAGAGCTGCCCAATTTGGATTGTTCATATCAAATTAAGACCATGTTCAAATATGAATATGTGGGTTGTATGTACGCAAGTGTGTCCATATGAATGCATCTGTATATGTGTGTGCTGAATTGAATTGTGCATGTCTAGATTTGATTTTTCCAATCAGATTTAAGTCTATAATATTCAGTGGACATCCAATCATCAAATTCACTAAATTTATTGTTTTGGAATGAATAGGTGCTAGATCCTAACTAATATATTCCCAGGTTGTGGAGCATCTTAGTAATAGACATAGGAAATAAAATTCATAAATATTTCATATTAATAAACAATTTTGTATGGATGCAATGAAATAATTGTCTGTGGGAAACAGATCACTAAGGGTTTGGGACAACTTCCTGTTTTTTGGATTTTGCTAGAAGCTAAAGGTGAAACCAAAGTTGTAAGTTTCAAAGGGCGATATTGGTACTACGAAAGTCCTTTAAACATAAAATAACTTCTTACAAAAGTTAAAATATATTATGAACTAACATTTTTTTGGCTCCCCTGTTAAACTCCTTTTTAAGTCATAAGCTCTTTGAATTAAACTAGCTAAACTGGCACAAAAGCTTTTATTGAGCTTAAAAAAAGGGTTTTTGGTTTTTCAGAAGTCGATTCAAGCTGGCCTAAGCATGCAGAGTAAGGCTTGACTTAGCATACATGACCCTCTTTTCTTATGATTGCCATGTTTAGCACAATACATGATGCCATGATAACAAAACAACAATCATGTGCTTTAGTATCTTATTGAAAGAAAGAATTGATTTTCATTTATGTTAAAACCAAGGATGAAAATATCAAAAATTGATAAAATATTGACAACTGGATTTTAAAGAAATTTTGAAAAATATTGAAAATATCAATCGGAAATTCAAAAACAAAAATTGGTGAGAAAGAAATTGATTAAAATTCATAAAAATGTTGAAAAAGCTCTAAGATATAATAAAATAAGCAATAATACATGTGGTAAAGTTATTTTTTAAAATAATATTTGTATGATAAAATTTGTGATATTGGCCGATAATTTGCAGTACTTGAAAGGGAAAATTACACAAGACCCTTGAGGTTATTAATACTACATTGTTAGTACCCAATTTTTTGAAATTACACTAAGACCCCCATGACCTGCTTTCTTGTAACGTCATGGTTAAATTAAAAGAAATGTTTTGAATGCCTTCAATTACCTCATCATACATAATCATCTCCCTAATTGTAATTAAATTTCTTCAAATGTTTCTATTCAAAATCTAATTAATTCTACTTAAAATTACTAATTAAATAGAATTCCTAATTAAGCTCAAACTAAGTAATTAAAATGAGCCAATAATATTGATATTATATAATTAAAAAATAGACATGTAATAAAAATAATTTTCTATTTATTTATTTTAAATAGACTAATGCTAATAAGGCTCAAAGTCTTTATTAGATTTTGTTGATTGGTTGGGTTCTTGCTAAGGGAAGAAGTTTTTTATGATCCTTTAGCGCTCTTTGTATACATCAAGTTGAGACACTAAGAGTGACCCCTGTGGTTTTTCTGTAGTTTTAAGTCGTAAGTTTATTAATTTGACAAACCTTAACTACTAGCTTAAGCCTTTAGCTCGATTGGAATTTGTTTCCTACCTTTGACCTGAGTCAATTTGAAAAAAAAAAAAATGATGTCAAATATAGGTAAACCTTTCCACGGGATCATTTAGATTTGTACATTAGGGAAGCTTTCATTTCCAAAACTAAGAAGCATTATTTGATTTACAAAGTGAATAGGTGTTTTCTTTTTGCAAGATATCAGAAAAGATGTAAACAAGCAGAAGCTTTATATTTTTCAGACATGACTACCTATTTTTCAATCTCATTGTATATGTTTTTCATTCCATTTGGTTTATGAGCTCAAGAACGGCATATTGCAGTGATCCTCTGGAGATTTCTTCTCTCAGTAGTCTGAAGGAAACTGTTGATGCAGTTGGAGATGATGCATCCCAACAGCACGAAAATTTTCAAAATAAAGGGAGGACAAATTCACTTTATATGACAAATCCTGGTTCTGGTAATATTCTGTTCTCTCTGTGGTAAGAATTTCTTGTTCTTTAGCCTGTTCCATATCAGGTGAAAATATTTCTTTCATGGGTTTAACTATCCATTGAGCACTTATAAGTTTTACTTTGTCAATGACATGAAGATTACATGACATGATTGGAAAATGGTTTTGAACCTTTTAAATCGAGCAAGATTTTATATGAAGTATCAGTTGAATTAATTGGAATGGTGATACATAAAGTTCTGTTGTGATTTGTTTTCAAATACAGTTGCATTCATTTTTTTTTTTATGTGCATATAATAGTCCGTGCAAAAATGATATAATGTGGCTTAATATGCCAAACCTCATAAACATTAAAATCTGGAAAGTAGAATAGGATGCAGGCTCTTCATGGAACCCCTAACATGTTAGTTGGAGTTATATTTTTCAATTTAGTTTCTTCTGTTCCCCTCATATTTTAACATCCAACAGCTCTGTGCATGCCCTGGTACATGCCAAATTCCTTCCCCATCAAACTATGTGCTGATCATGCCATCCAGCACTGCTGCACCAGTGAGTGCATTAGCGGTTATTTGAAGACCCATGCTTATACAAACTGAGCTAGAGTTCAGTGGGTTATTTTATTTATATAAACCATAAAAAAACTAACTCCAAGTAGTAAGATTTTGTTTAGTTCAGTGGTCTAGGCTATTTGATTGTGGTCCAATATAGATGTGATGCAGGTAGACTTCAAAGAAAAAGAAAATGAAAAACAAAAAGAAGGGAAGGGGTTGGGAGGGCCAATACAACCCTAACCTGTTAGAGCTGATTTAAGGACCTGAGGTTCTTATAATTTAGGAGTCTCCAGTGATATAATATTTGCTGAACAACAATTGTTATGGAGCTGTTTTATGAGTGACATACATGCATACATATACATGTGTGTGTATATTTCTTGTTTGGTAAGTACAGTGATGTCTTGAATATCTATCAGTATCTACCAACATTTTATGATGCTGTGTAAGACAATGGTTTTATGGCATATTAGGATGCCCCTGGATTGTGAACGTATTAATCCACAAATTTGTAGGATTTTGTCTTGTAAAGTCACAAGTTGCACACACAGTTCATTCAGCATTTTATGGACAATTATCTAATTTCCACTTACAGTAAAGGGAAAGCATGGCCAGAAGGTTTCTGTTGACACATTGGCATCAGAAGTTGTCAATATGAACGAGATTGCTGTAAGCTTTCCTACTCTTTGCTTCAATTCATTACACTTTGTTCTTAGCTTGGAAATACATATCAGAAAAAACTACTTTTTGCAGAGTGCAAATGTCATACAAGATTCTTGACACAATTATTTCTTTTTGTTGATTAATATATAACTAATGGTTCTGTTTATCAGATTTTTTTTTTCATTATTATATTTTTATGATGGGTGGCTTTATGTGTCCTTTGCACTTTTAAAAGGTTTTGATGCATCATAGTAAAGGTTTTAAAAGAATTTGTGGATTGTCAGTTTTATTTATGGGATATGTGGCAGCAGCTGATATGCATGCACATATGTTATTGTTGATTATTTTATATTTTTGCTCATTTCAGGTAGGTAGAAGGACCCGGAGAAGGAAAACTTAAGTTACTTTGGTTTTTTTAAGAGACAATGAGTTTTTATACTTCTTGATAAAAAGGCAAATATTACAATTAGTCATGGGGGGCGCAATCTTAGTGATAAGATGTACGCTCTTGCTGTTTGTAAATAACAAATGATGTGCTCTTTCTGTAAGTGGACCAAAGTTTGGACTTGAATATTGTGTAATTGAATCAAGTTTTTAGAAATGTAAATGCAATTTTTGGATAAGAGGAATTTAGAGTGAGTTCCGGAGTGGTCATCTCTGCTGGGAAAATCTCTTGTACTCTTTTTGACAATGCACATGTAAAATGGACTTAAAACTTTCACTTTGTTGACACTGTTGAGTGTGAAATTTCCAGGACTAGTGAAATTGTGTGGAGGCAATTACTGTTGGCGGCCAATAAATGAAAAACAATGGTCACATTGGGCCTACTGGGGAATACTGTTGATGATTCAATTGGATGGAAGCTATTACTCAAATCCACATGAATACCAATACAAGGGCATCATCATTGCTTTTTAGATTTTGTTTTTCAGGGAAAATATGGTACCTTCGGGCCCTTTCATTTGGGAAGCATTTATTTTTCTGCGGCCATTCAACATACCCTGATCTGATCACTTCCCTTTCATTGTGTCTGGAGCCTAGCGAGACCATTGTGAATTTGTCAAAAGGTGAATATGGCTGAAATCTTAAACAATGACAAGCTCATTATGCCAAACTATCATTTTGAATATAACAGCACATAAAATTTACACTTGTCATATTATAAAATTTTGACATCATTTCCTCATAGATGAATTCAAAATTGCTTGATCATTTCTATTCTGTATGTTGCATCTACATAGGATACATTAAACTAAGAAGCCCTAGTTGGTTTTTACCTGACTTCATTTCGTTTTTCTCTCGACACAACTTACAACACACTTGATCTGTAATACTTCTAGAAACTGAAGAATATGCTCCGTATGCATCATGAATTACCTCACTTTCTAGCCTCCAAACCCTCTTCTCTCAAACAGGAACAAATGAATAAATAAATAAAATATAAATACATAGTGACTAGGAAATTTGGGATGATTTTTACAATCTTCAAGGGTCAAAGCAATTGGCGGAGTTGCTGATTCTCTTTCCGGAGAGACTGGATTTCTTTCATCAGCTCAGCTTGGTTTTCCAAAATCGAGCTTGCCACACTTGAGATTTCTGTCTGGCAGTAACTAAAGAAGAATAATTACAAGGAAAAAAACCTAGCAAAACCAATGGAAATCTGAGAATGACACCACATATTAAATACCTCTTGAATATGAAATTGTCTCAGAATTTCGATGTGAAGGTTCCTCATATCTTTGTGTATGGATTTCTGAAAGGAATCAAGGGTTTCTTCAAGGGTGCTTCGAAACATCTGAAGGGTAAATGAGGTTCCCTGCTGGGTATCTGACTGAGAAGGACCTTTCTGGGATAGTGATGTTCCTCCCTGTTACAGTACTACAAGTCAATAAATCATTTTCATTTAACAAGCTAGCATCATCAACATGTGTGATGATTCATCATCACCACCTCATAACCAAAGCAAGTGAGACCTATGCATGATCTACACTTTAGTCAAAAGCACGATGGTGAGAGAACTTTAGATGACAGAACACCGATAAACCTATCATGGTCACACCCTTGTACGGAAGCAAAAGCCTGATGTGTTCTTTTTGAACCCATCCGATATTTTATACATTTACCATTGGATGAGTCCCTGCTTCTGAGGCAGCTGATGTAACAGAATTAAATAAGCCATTCAAAATTTCTGCTCTGGTTTCAGCTCCTGTTTTCTTTATTTTTGGTGAACCAACAGGAGAGGTCCCATCACTGGAGGATAAGGTAGTGCTTATTCTCTCGGCATAGGTGGAAAATCTTCGTGGGAGGGTCAAGGATGCTGGTGATCCTGGCAGTTCAAGGTTACCCTGTCTGGTGACAGCTTTTGTATCTAGAGGCAGAGATACAGAAATAGAAGGGAAATTTTCTGGGACTCCCAGTGGAGTTTCCTGATTAAAAGAGAAATCTTTGGCACGCAAATTTGCAAAAGTCAGGTTTTGATTTGACGAGGAGCTTCCACTCATATGACTTCTTGATGACCATAGTTCTTGTAATCCAGAAAACATTGACCCTGATGCTAGACCACTAGCTGCCAACATCCCAAAGCGAGACAGTGTAGGCTGACGGTGGTGGGTAAATTTATCAGAAAATCTCTCACCACCCCAGGCTTTTGGAGGAGTGATGGAAGTGTCTTCACTTTTGAAAGATGAAGTAGTAGATGATCCCGGTGCTGTAAGGGAAGCGTGAGTGTCCTGCATGAAGTGGTCGTAGATAAAACATAATTCAGAAAATACAAATTGAAATAAAGTTCGCTTAGGCCATAAAATTGGGCTAAACTATTTACAAGAGAGAAAATTTTACTTATTATGGTACTCTTTAAAGTCGCATAAGAGTCACCGTAAGCCATATTTATTATAAGATAACCACATATTAACTCAAAATGTTCAGTTCATGTGCTATTTTTTTCCACAAGATTACAGCTGAAGAATCATATCCATAGATCAGACCATATGTACAGCATCTTAATCATATCCACAAACTGCAGATCGAAATGTCTATAGAGTAATAAATCAATAGACAACTCACACGCTCTTTCCAGAGTATTTGGGCTGATATGATCATGTATTAGTTCACAATTTTCAGTTGGTGCAGCATTCTTTGATGAGACTAAGCCCAAAATTCACATTCATGGGATATCTCATCATCATTTCTTAGATGAATGCTAGTGAAAAAGGTAGAACAGTTGGTCTTCTAAAATTTTTCTTAAAAGTGGTCCAATGTACACACAGATCATTTGTGTTCTTTCCCTATATTTCTGGAATAAGCAACAGTCAAGTAAAAAGAAATGAGCATGGGAATCTAGGTAAGACAGTATTTCACAATTAGAAAGAACAAAAGACAAACCATATTTCACAACGCAGTTACATAGGCACTGAGGGGAAAGAAGTACCGACCTGCCTGGAAGTTGAATTGGATTTCCAATTGAATATTGGATGATTATTGCCCTCACCCTCTGCTATAGAGGATCTCCTACTAGGTGAAGAAAACAGAGACGAAGGCTTCTTATCAAAAGGTAGATAATCTTTCTTTGCTCCTTCATGATCATCCCAAAGCTTATCAAGTGTAGGTGTAAGTGGTTGAACATCCACGAGAGGAGAAAACACCTCCATATCGTCCTTGAAGGTATAACCGGAATGAGGAGCATGTAATTTTGCCAATGTTCCACCTAGCCGCAGATGACTTCTACTCGGTGTTTCCTCTGCCATAGACAAACAGAGCGAGCTTGACATAGAACCACCACTGGTTACAGTAAGTGAAGATGCTTCTGTTGACGGACCTAGGCGGCCAGGATTTTGAGAACCAGGTAACGCCATGGATAGTGAAAGACTTGATGATGTTACAGACAGAAGTGGGTCAGGAATAATGACTGAATCTTCGGTAGCACCTCCCATAAGAGCAATCTCAGGGCTGCAATTACTTTCATCTACAATTACAGGTTTTGATCTTTGCCAGCATAAACTTGTGACAGCCTGATCAGAACTATAAATATTAAGTAATCTATCAAAAACTACATAGATTTAGATCGACAAAGATTAAAAGAGTTGAGGTTGTCAAATGCAAATCTGTGAACTGAATGATAAAGTATCATCAGTCAGGACAATTTGTTAAAGATGACACTCTTCGATGGCATATACACAAGTGGCATGATCTACTAACTCATTAGACATATTCCCATCACAACATTACTTTCTTTTTTGACCTAGTCTTCATTTCTAAGCAAAGGCTTACTTAGTTTTTGTATCCAGCTAAAAGCTTTGTATCTTCCACCTACATGAGGCATTTCAAACTGCTATATAAAGTAGATGCATCCTCAATTTTCCAAAGTGTATTTACACTTCCTCAGATGAACCCTTCAATGAATCAAAAGTTTCCCAGTAATTTTTGAGTGTTAGGGCCTGAACGAATTCCTCAAGTAGGTCTCAGAGCGCAACAAGAAAGACAAAGTACAATCTCCAGTTTTGGCTCTCAAGCAATTCATTGCACTATCAATATTAAAGCAACAACAGTCATAAACAAGACAAGGTTCTGAAAGCAACTATAATTTGGTAGAGATGAAGGTTTTAAGTGGCTACAAGTCTATAGTGTCAAATGAGCATGCCAGCATATATAAGCATCTGTACATATTACGACTTCCCATTTTTATCTTTTTTCTCTTGAGAACTCTCTACTTCTGTTACTTTCAGATATTTATCACATTACCAACATCATCTGCAATTTAATAAACATCAATTTATCATTTGCCAACACTATTTTTACCTACTGGTAAATTACAGAGATTGCAAGTAATATTAAGTGGTACATAAACAAAAAACTAAAAAATTAAACAAAACAAAACAAACCAGAAAACAGGTCACTCTATAGATGTAGCAGAAAAAAGTAAAACAAAAAGAGTGAACGTTTCAGAAATCAACCATTGATTAAGTAAATAAAGGAAAGGCCTTCCTTATATTGCCCTTAAGGCTTGGCTCAAGTGGTAAAGGTGGGAAGGGTTTGTGGGAGGTTCCGGGCTCAAGTCCTAGTGGGGACAAAAAAATTACCTATCAAAAAAAAAAAAAGGCCTCCCTTATATTGATTATCCATGGACTCTGAGCCCATTAGGTTTTGATGTGAAGAAGCAGCAGCACATTGGACCTGCCTCTCTTAGAGAAAAACAAGGAACTAGACATGTGTTGGGCCCCTAAATGGTCACTTCACCCTTTCTTATAACCCCACACAGCTACATACAATGCATGACCAAGACTATGATTACCCTTCACAGAAGGGGATCCACATGTCAAAATACTAGCTCCTCCATCATGATGGTGGCAGGCATAACAAATGGTAGTGGATGGTTTCAAAGGGCCCTAGAACAAACATTCAGAATATTCAGAGGGGGGGGGGGGGGGGGGGGGGGGTTGGTTTTGAGCTAAAAAAATCAATGTGAGAGGAACATGACTCTGGTCAAACAAGCAACTTTGCCCTTCTCATGTAAATAAAAGAATGTGTGTACATAATGTGAAAGAAAGATACGATTAGGTTAGAACTGGTCACACTGCATTGGTTAGAGGTGCTGAATAAAGAATTGCATCCATAGCAGAGGTTGGGTCTTCTTTTCCCACGAATGGGTGGTAAGATGGGTGGGATTTACATAGATATACTTCACTGTGAAACCAGGGAAAAAATTTTGCAGTGCCATCCCAGTAGTGAGAGATAAATGCATATATCAATTATGACTGGTTGCTGGGACTGCACTTCCCTTTGATATTGCTTTAGCACATAAAATATCAATTACACATACTTATATGCTGTATGCAAGCAAATGACAAATTATAAGCAAGCCAAGAGAGAGTGAAAAATCTTCAAATTTAGGGAACCCTTGATTGATAACAAATATTGAGCAAGAAGAATTCACCTCTGAATTACCATAAGCACAGAGAATGGAGAAAGGCTGTGGTTTTCCACGGACATCATAGAATACCACCTGGCCATGACTTGTTCCAGCTGCTAGAGTCCAGCCATCATCTCTAAATGCCAATGAAGAGAATGGCATCTCATAAGGAATGCAAAATGAAGGTCTTCTGGACCCTCTGTCAAAAGTATACAACTTTTTATCTAGACCTACACTAGCAATCATCTGCATGAGAAAAAAGAAATTGGATAACAGAACTAACTACTTTTCAATTCACACCTCAAAGAAGACTCACCATTCAATGACATGTAACAAATTCAATTTCTATGAATAAAAGGATGAAATAGGACAGCCAATAAAACAATGAAGAGACCTTATCATTGGAGGGTGAGAAGGTAACCCCAGCAGTTGGTGCAGAGTGCTGCTTCAACCAAGAAACCTGGGAAGTAGAAAAATACATTTATACTTGAAACATTCTTCCCAGCCAAAAAGACTGGAACATGGATAGTGAAACATGGATCTTCTGGAAGAAAAGGGAAAAAGGCAAAAATAAATAAATTAAAAAACTAAAAGACAAGATTCCAATTTTATCATGTTAAATAGAGCAGGAGAAGCAAATTATTGACAATGCAATAATAGAAATTTCATCGACACATCGTAGATTTAAGGTACCACTTGTTAAACAAGAAAGTAGATCCAAGAAATGGTTTTAGTTTTACAATTCTACCACTAAAATTTTTTGAACAGAAGAAATATTTATTTATTTAACTCTTTTTCCTGGATGTTGCTTTGCATGATTTAGGCAGGCTGCAAACTTCCAATACCCATTTATTTAAAATCATGCAGTACTTTAATAGCACAACAACACAAATACAAGCAACATGAGCCCTTTTAAACCATTTTTACAATCCATTTTTCATATTATCAAATAAACTTAATTGTTCTATAAATTTCATTAAACATGAAATTCCATTAAGGGTGTGTTTAGCTTGTCAACATCTAAACTTGGGAATGGAAATCATATTTGCCAAAATAAATTCTCGAAATGTAATGGATGCTAGATTTCAATCCAATGTTTAGCTAAAGTTAGAAATTATTGAAATGTAATGGATGTTAGAATTCAATCCTAATATTTGGCTGAAGTTGGAAATTTGAAAATCTCTTTCAAATTTTATTTCCATTATAGCTTTTGGTTATCTTGGAAATTACTGGGGAATTAATGTAAATTTGCACCACAATGCAAGAAATGTTTACAAAAACTGGATTCAGTATGAAAAAGAAAGAAATAAAATAAGTTGTCCACCTTCCTTTTATCTTCATTCCTTAGGGTTGGAAATAAAAAAATAAAAAAAATCATCAAGACCTCATTCTCAAATTATATCATGTCCAAGGAAATCAAAACCTGAAATTGTGTGCAACAGAACATGGTAATCTTATAACTGGATATAAGATACTCATTCCCTAATTAAGATATCCATGAACCAAACATATCCTAAAGGATCTAACTTATTTAGCCATCTAAGGTTTTCATCCCAACAAATGTATTTCTTATTCATAAACTATAGAACATGTTACGAACCTTTGGGCTGTGACCAGTTGTATCCCACAGATGTATTGACCCATCATCACCAGCAGTCACCAAAAGGTGTCGACTACTTCGTGAATAATCAAGCACTCTTAATACCTGATCTTAAAATCCATAAAAGATTTAGCATTTAGATACCAGAAACTCTAAACCACAAACACCATTAAAGCAGTAACCAGATGCAACAAACTAAACAACCTGTTGATTGGGGTCCTTGAGTTCAGCCACCTTTGCACCAGATGCAAGGTTGTGTAGAATAAGAACCCCATTTAAACTAATGGAAGCCAAGTGCTCATCTTTGTAATTGTACATTGCCCCAGTTATCACATCAGTATGACCCCTCAACCACTTAATGCAACATCTCCTCTGCAAATCCCATATTCTTACAACTTTACCACTTCCCCCAGAACATATGTACCTGGATCCCTTGTTGCTAAAATTGATAGCAAATATAGATTCCTGAAATTGAAACAAAGAAATCTAACAAATCCTCAATTTTCGAAAGTAAACAAAATAGATACTACACAGTAAAAAGACATCTAACAGACAGTAACCCAAGGACATGGGGTACACAAAGTTACAACCAAGAGAAAAGAAACAGATAGAAGAAGAGAGAAAAAAAAAACAGGAAATTCAAACAAGGTAGCCACAAAACCAATTTTTCAACTCTAGTACCACAAACTATGAAGAAAGTCAAAACAGGAGCACCTACCATTTGAATTTCAGATGATCTCCACCCCCACACGTATAATCTTTTCAAGGTAACATCCTTATTTTTCAACAAGAACACTCCACTAGTCTCCCCCTAAAAGATCTTTATATCCTACTCCCTCCAATACACCAGATCACACAAGGAAGAGCAGCACTCCAACATTTCTTCCTACGTCTTCCAATAAATCTCATATGTAGGCTCAAAAATAACACCCTCAACCAACTCCAAAGAGGGCAAATAATCAGACACCAAAGTTCCCTAGCCAACAAAAAATGAAGGAGGAATAGCATTCAGCATCGATGTCGCAGATTCTCTCTCTATGCATCAGCTGGCCAAAGGTTAGAATCTTCTCCCAAATTGTGATCCAAACAGGATGCCTACTTGAGAAGGGTCATTAAGCCCCAAGTCTAATTTTTATAGACCTGACTCCAATCCCTTGAATTAACACCTTGAAAAAAAGGCGAATCGAATGTTAAAGAAAGCTAACCCTATTCCCTTGAACTGATGCTTTGAGAAAAAAATTTGCCATCAATCTACCACTTGCAATCTTTTTTTCCATAACGTAACATTGGGATCCCTAGCCACCACCCTAACCCTACGGATTTTGTTGAGAAGGAAACCGGCAACTCCAACTCCCGATCGTGCAACTCACTTATATGTTTAGAATCTCAAAACCCCCCATGTTTGGTCCAACCCTGTAGTTAACTAGCACTGCTCCTCTGATCTCTGCTTAAAAAAGGAAATAAGAAGAGGAAAGGAAAAGGAAGATGAAAAAGAAAAAAGAAAACCTTCCCTCCAAAGGGATATCAATAAAAAAAAAAGGATCATTACATAGAACAACCAAAATCTCAAAAGTAAGCATAAAAAGTTGAAACAATGTAATTTTTGGAGAACCTAATCAATACCATACCATCAGTTATGGTTGTGGCTTTTGTTTCTTTTATGACCTCGATTTGAATAGTTAATTTTATCTTCAAAACAGCAATTAAAAACACAAAGGCCGTGTAAATTCTTTAGGAAATCCAAATGTGCCCTTAAAATATAAAGGCATCCTTATAGAGTAACACATCCCCAGGTTCCAGAATCTAAATAAGTATCTACAGCATCTGCTCCATACCCTGGCATAGTGAATTAATTCTTCTTTATGGGCATTGCTCTCAATCAAAATGGAGATTGAGATTATATTACTCTCCCCAGTGTTTGCTCCCGTAAGAAGGGAATAATGTTGACAAGAGTTTCCTTACAGACCCCTCAACCACAAACACCTACAAAGACAAAATCGCCCCAAATTTATCCAATCATAAAAATAAACAAGAGGAAAATTTACCTCGATGTTGTCTCCGCTTTCACTCCCAGAAACTGGAATAGTTCCGATAATTTGTCCGTTTTTCCGCCATAGAGAGATCTTCTTGTCTTCTCCAGCACTTGCCACAACCAAATCTTTGGGAAAAAAAAATGCATCCCAGTTCAATTAGAGAGAGACAGACAGACAGATAAAGATGAAGAATGCCAAACTTTTCAGTTGCTGTGTATACGAAGGAAAAGTGAATAAAACAGACTTTCGGTCTTACGTTTTCAGTGCCTGTTTGGAAAAAAACTCGATTCACCTAAGCCAAATGGTCATGCCGAACTCAGTCATGTGGATTTTTTTTTTTTCTTTTTTCTCGGCACCTAAAACAGAATTTTCGAGATTTCAAGATTCGGAATTCTAACACCTTTTCTTTCCTCACATTTTCTCCGCAACCAAACACAAGAAAGAAAAGAGAGAAAGGAAACAGCATGTGGAGTGACTCACTGGTGTGACTCCACTTGACTGAATAGACATGGTGACCCGGTGAAGGCGAGTAGCTCAGAGTGCAGGGGTCGCCCAGCCCTAAGGAGACGTCGAAAAGCTTGACGGTGTCACCTCCGCTGGTCGATAACATCGCTATTGACGGATCTGCAAAATGCGACGTCGCCATTTTTTCCAGCTTCAAATTTTCCGTCAAATTCACAATCACCTATCGTGATTCTCGATAAAATTTTGGAAAGTTAGGTATATACCATCGTTTGCTTCTGTTCTGATGCAAATGCGGGAAACCCCAACTGCCAGGAGCGAAAAATAAAATTTCAAATGCGAAAGTGCGGGTATCCAAGTTCTTTTTTTTTCTTTTTCTTTTTTTAATCCCATTTTCCACGTGTGAAATTTTCTTCTCGATACATCATAGTTGCATTTTATTATAAAAAAAAAAAAATTTAAATATGTAATTTATAGTGGATAAAAAATATCCTTACAAATCCCCTGTTATTCTAATAATTGTTTTATTCTTATTTACCCTCTCCATTGAAGGGTAAATATCCTTATAACAGTTATTAAATATTTTGGATATTCTTTTAATTGGCTAAAAAACTTTTATAAGTGGATAAAAAATTAAAACACTAGGTTAGTGGGGCCACCCACTTAATTTTGACGTGAAAATAACACTTATTACATCAAATATATATATTTTTTAATAATATTATCTAAGTAAAAAACCATGAATATTTGGAATAATTCAATTGGGTTGATATAACATAACATAGTTTAAGAGATAATATATTTGAATAATAATGGAATAAGATAATTTATTTCATCACTCATTTTATTTTTTCATTCATTCAAATATTCGATAGAAAAAGTAATCAAATAAAATGTTTCATATCAGATAAGGGATAAAATTATCAAAATTATATATATATATATATATATGACTTAATTTTATCATCGAATATGGATGTTTGTTGTTGTATGGGGGTGTTTCTAACATCCCTATATATATATATATATATATTAAATAAACATGACATAAAAAGATTATTTATAAAGTTTAAATATTTTAATAAGTTATAAGTATTAAAAATTTTATTTTTTCAAAATATCAAAAAATATGGTATTAAAAATCATATCTTATGATATAAATTTTTTATAATAGAATATATCTTAAAACATATATATATATATATATAGACATGTCTTTCTTTTTGTTTTGGGTGGAAGGAGTACCAAATAAAGGGACTTTTCTCAATAGTATGGCAATTTAAAAAAGTTATTCTTAAATTATTATAGTAGAAGAAGTTATTACAAATATATGGTAGTTTTTGCCACCTAAAAGAGATGATGAACGGATAAATTTTTTTTTAAACCAAAATCGTATTTTCAAATTTCAAAAGACGTCCGATTTTAAAAAAATTTCAAAAGGAAATCGTCTCTTGAAGAGACGATTTCCCATTATTTAATATTTTTTAAAAAAAAAATCCCAAAAAAAAAAAAAAAATCCCCAAGACGATTTCCCATTAAAAAAATTCCAAATTATATGAAAAAAAAAAAAAAAAAAAATCCTCAAGGAACTCGTCTTGACGAGTTCCCATGAAAAATTTAAATTTTTTTTTTAAATCCCAAATTTAAAAAAAAAAAAAAAAAATCCTCAAGGAACTCGTCTCTTGAAGAGACGAGTTCCCATAAAAAAAAATAATATTTTTCTTTTTAAAAAATCCCAAATTAAAAAAAAAAAAAAAAATCTCAAGGACGAGTTCCCATTTTTTTTAAAAAATTAATATTTTTTTTAAATTAATATTTAAAAAAAATCCAAAAGGGAAATCGTCTCTTGAAAAGACGAGTTCCTATTAAAAAAATTAATATTTAAAAAAAATCTCAAATTATAAAATAAAATAAAAAATTCCAAAGAGGAAACAGTCTCTTTAAAAAAAATTAATATTTAAAAAAAATTAATACTTTTATAAAAAAAATCCCAAATTATTAAAAAAAAAAATATTCCAAAAGGGAAATCGTCTCTTCATTAAAAAAAATTAATATTTTTCTTAAAAAAATCTCAAATTATAAAATTTAAAAAAAAATCCAAAATGGAAATCGTCTCTTCATAGGTAAGTCGTTTGCTATGAACAATACCATTTGCTATTTTGAACAACACTGTTTGCTATCATAGGTAAGCCGTTTGCTATCATAACTAACCCGTTTGCTATCATAGCTAGCCCGTTTGCTATTTCGAAGAAGAACGTTTGGTATCATACCGTTACACTCTACCAATTCCATTTTAAACTCAAACTTTAACCACTCATCATACCTTTTTACAACTTCTCATACACTATAAATTACCTTTTTCATTCTCATTTTCACCTTCAAACTTCTTCACTTGCATTTTCTCACTTTTCCCACTTGAAACTAAAATTTTCACTTCTCAGTTTTTCACCTTGGTAGACTTTGAGCATATTTCTAAGGTAATATTTTTGCTTTATTTTATTTTATGATATATAGTTTTTATTATTATATCAGTTTTTATTGGTATATCAGTTTTTATTGGTAGGTAATATTTTTGCCTTTTTATTATTATATCAATTTTTATTGATAGGTAATATTTTTGCCTTTATTTCATATTTATTGTGTAATACATGATAGATTAGATATTTGTTGTTACATGCATTTTTTTTAATTTATTTGATTTATGATAATTTTGTTAGAATATTATTTATTGTAAATTATCATTATATAAAGATAAATGAATTAAATCATTAAAAAAATAAAAATGATATTATTTTATTTAATTAATATTAAATAATAGGATTATTGCTTATGTTTATTAATAAAATATTAAAATTTAAATTTAAAAATAAAATAAATATTGATAAAACGAGAATGAAAAATAATAATAATAGAATAATTATATTTCTATATATTTTGCATAATATATGATTTTTAAAAAATATTAAAATTTTAAAAATACAAATACAAATACAATATTATCCAAAATTATGAATTGATCTTATATATTTTTTTAAATTAATAATAGTGTTAAATAATTAACAAATTTGTTATAAAATGAGATGTAAAAATAAAAATAAAAGTAAAAATAAAACTAAAATGTTATTTGATTTATTATATATAAAGTAATTTAACACATATATAAAATAGTAACCGTGACTATTAAATGTATCTAATATATATTTTAATATTAAAATATTATATACATTTAAATATCCATTTTAAAAAAGAAAAGAAAAGAAATATATAATTGTACAATGTTAGAATATATAATAAAATAAAATAAATAAATAAATTTAGTAATGGTGGTTAGTGTTAAATTATTTTTTTTTGCATTTAATATTATTTAAAAAATATTAAAATATAAGAAATTTAAGTAGAACATTATCCGAAATTATGAATTTATCTTCTATATTGTAAAAAAATTAATATTAGTCTTAAATTATTGAAATAATTCTTGTAAGATATTGAGAGCTAAAAAATAAAAATAAATAAAAGTAGAAATAAAACTAAAATATTATTTGATTTATTTAAATGGATATTTAATGTATAATATATATATATATATATATATATATATATGAGTAATTTTCTATAATATAACATAGTAACCGTGAGTATTAAAGATATATAATATATATTTAAATATTAAAATATTATATACATTTAAATGTCCATTTTAACAAATAAAATAAATATATAATTGTAAAATGTTATAATATATAATATTATTAGTGTGAAATTATTTTGAAATTATTTTTTTGCATACATTATATATATATATATTAAAATATAAGAAATATAAGTAGAACATTATTCGAAATTTTGAATTTGTATTCTATATTTTATAAAAATTAACATTAGTCTTAAATTATTGAAAAAATTCTTGTAAGAAATTGAGAGCTAAAAATTAAAAATAAATTAAAGTAGATATAAATTTAAAATATTATTTGATTTATTTAATTGGATATTTTAATATATATATATATATATATATATATATATATATATATATATATATATATATATATATATATTGTGTATAATATAAAATAGTAACCATTAGTATTAAAGGTATATTATATATATTTAAATATTCAAATATTATATACATTTCATATCTATTTTAAAAAATAAAAGAAATAGATAATTGTAAAATGTTAGAATATATAATAAAAGAAAATAAATAAATTTAGTAATGGTTGT
The DNA here is from genome assembly GCF_004353265.1 of Vitis riparia. NCBI lineage: Eukaryota > Viridiplantae > Streptophyta > Magnoliopsida > Vitales > Vitaceae > Vitis > Vitis riparia. Next base: position 2,974,048 of record NC_048448.1, on the reverse strand, counting down.
TAGTATTAAATTATTTTTTTGCATATAATATTAATTAAAAAAATATAAAAATATAAGAAATATAAGTAGAACATTATCCGAGAGTTGGTCTTATCTTATATAATATGTAAATGGACATTTAAAATGTTATATTATATACATTTAAATATCCCTTTTTAAAAAGAAAAGAAATATATTGTAATGGACAATGCACCATAATATTAGTAAAATAGATTTGCAAAATATACATTGTTTATTATCATAAATTTTATTGATGATGATACTTTTTTGTTGATCTTTTGAATATGTTTTATAATGGACGGTTACACCACGGTGTTGTGCTATACTAGGGGTGAAATTATTGATTGTGAATTTGGGGTAAGTTATAATCGTTCTCCTGATAAAGGTGTTTTAATCAATAGTATGATAACATTTGATGAGTTAGAAACAAAATTGTGTCATGCTCTAAATATCAATCATACTTATACCAAGTTAAATATGGTGTTCCGATATCCAGTTCCCTTTCCAAATGGAAATGGTACTGTTAATTATGTCCCTTTGCCTATTCAAGATGATGGTGATGTAAGGATAATGTTTACCGTTGTCGCACAATCTCCTTCTCCAAATACTATTGAAATGTATTGTCAAACTTCTTCCATTGATTATCACCCTGTGCCTAGTAGCTTTACTACCCCATTGCATATTGAAAGTCTAGGTCCAAGTCAACATATGGTAGAAAATAACACATCTTCCCCTAAGTATATGCAAAGTTATGATAATGACATGGAATCTATATTTAGGGTAGATATGGCAGGGGTTACTGAGTCAATTGTAATGACAGTTGGAAATTATGTTGATATTTTACCTGGAAATGATGATGACAATGTAGAGTTATTTGATGAAGATGATGGTAATGAGGATATTATGGACATGGAGGATAATGAAAATACAGAAAATGATGCATCATTGCTAGGTGGTGGTGAACATGATGTCCCTTCCCCAATATTTAGAGAATTGAATTGGGATGTAATTAACTTCATCGTTGATAAGGATTTAATAGCACGCACTGGCTTATGGAATGAATCAGATGAATTGTTTAAGGGTTTGTGGTTTGAGAGTAAGGTGGACTTACAATATGCTGTTAAACGTTATTCTATATGTAGGAATCAACATTTGATTGTTATTGAATCTGAGCCAGATATTTGGGCTGTAAAGTGTAAAAAATGGTTTGAGGGTTGTAATTGGAGACTTCGTGCATGTCGTCATAAATGGTTTGTTTGAGATAACAAAGTACATAGGTTCTCACATTTGTATTTACCCTAAACTATCACAAGACCACTCACAATTAGACTTAACCTTCATTGCACGAAAAGTTCAAAATGTCCAAAGTGATCACACAATTTTAATTGTTGCATTACATCAAATAGTGACAGATAAATTTGGTTATAATGTTCATTACAAGAGGATTTGGGAAGCAAAGAGGAAAACAATGACAAGGATATTTGGTGATTGGGATGAATCTTACCAAACTTTACGTAGGTGGATGAATATTGTTAAACTTACTAACTCTGGGACTAAGGTTGTTTGGAATACATCATTAATAGCAGGTTGCAATGGAAATGTACGTTTTATGCGTGTGTTCTGGGCTTTTGGGGCATGTGTTGAAGGATTTAAGCATTGTAGACCAATAATACAAATAGATGGTACTTTTTTATATGGAAAATACATAGGGAAACTTTTGATTGCAATATCAATCGATGCTAATGGTCATATCTTCCCTCTAGCATTTGCAATAGTTGAAGATGAATCATCAGATAGTTAGTCTTGGTTTCTTTATACATTAAGGACTGAAGTCACACAAAGAGAAGGCATATGTCTCATTTCAGATCGTCATGCAGGAATACAAGCCGCCATTAGGGATCCTAATGTTGGTTGGAGCCCGCCTTATGCACACCATCGATATTGTCTTAGGCATGTGACAAGGAATTTCAATGATAAATATAGAAATAAGATGTTAAAAGACTTAGTGTATAGAGTAGGGTCTCAACATCAAACACGAAAGTATGAAGCATGTATGACTGAGTTAAAACGATTAGATGAGAAATGCTTAGAATGGTTTAACAGGTTGGACACAAAGAAATGGACTTTGGCACATGATGGAGGACATTGGTATGGGTGGATGATTACAAATATTGCTGAATGCATAAATGGAGTGCTCAAATGGACTAGAATGTTGTCTATCACTACTTTTGTTTGATTAACTTTCTATCGTTGTGTTTCATATTTCGAGACTCGTCGAACAGAGGTACAAACTCAAATGGCAAATGAAGATTTGTATACTTCCTATGCCATTAACAAAATAACAAAATATCAATCAAGGGCTAGTGGACACACTGCCAATATTTTTCACCGTTCAAATGAGATATTTGAAGTTACAACTGCTCCCCATGGGTTTCATATGGATAAAGGAAACAATATACAAATTGTGAAGTTAAAAGAAAGAACATGTACTTGTAATAAATGGCAATCATTTGGTATACCATGTTCACATGTGTTGGTTGTATGTGCACGTGCAAGGATTGATAGTTGGCAATTTGTTGACAAACATTATAGGATGTATGTATATGCTTGTTGTTATACACCTCAATTCAATCCAATTCCACATAAAGCCTATTGGCCAGAGCCTAATTTTCCAATTGTTCATCCTAATCCAACTCTAGTACGTGATAAAGGAAGACTAAGATCTTCAAGGATTAGAAATGAAATGGATTGGAGAGAACCAAGTGTTAAAGTGCGATGTGGGCTTTGTAAACAAGAGGGTCACAATAGGCGAAAATGTCCTAACAGAGGGGAGTCTTCTAACATAACTGCTCAATGATATTGTAAGTTCCAATTGAAAATTTAATTATTTAAATTAAAGTTTTTTTTAATTTAAATTTTCTTGAAGAGAAGATTTGTCATGAAAAAAAAATATATATTTTTTTTAAAAAAAAATCACAAATAAAAAAATAAAAATAAAAATCCTCAAAGGAACTCATCTCTTGAAGAGACAAGTTCCATGAAAAAAATTAATATTTTTTTTTTAAATCCCAAATAAAAAAAAAATTTCCAAAAAAAATCCCAAATTATGAAAAAAAAAAATCCAAAAGGGAAATCGTCTCTTCATTAAAAAAAATTTAATATATTTTTTTTAAAAATCCCAAATTAAAAAAAAAAGTTCCAAAAGGGAAATCGTCTCTTGAAGAGACGATTTCCCATTAAAAAAAATTAATATTTTTTTTAAAAAAATCCCAAATTAAAAAAAAAAAAAAAAAATCCTCAAGGGAACTCGTCTTTTCAAGAAACGAGTTCCCATGAAAAAAATTAATATTTTTTTTAAAAAAATCCCAAATATAAAAAAAAAAAAAAAAAAAAAAAAAAAAACCTCAAGGGAGCTCGTCTCTTGAAGAGACGATTTCCCATTAAAAAAAATTAATATTTTTTTTTAAAAAAATCCCAAATATAAAAAAAAAAAAAAAAAAAAAAAAAAAAAAACCTCAAGGGAGCTCGTCTCTTGAAGAGACGATTTCCCATTAAAAAAAATTAATATTTTTTTTAAATCCCAAATAAAAAAAATAAAAAAAAAGGAACTCGTTTCTTCAAGAGACGATTTCCCATTCAAAAAAATTAATATATATTTTTTAAAAAAATCCCAAATTAAAAAAAAAATCCAAAAAGGAATCGTTTCTTTGATTTCCCTTTTGGATTTTTTTTTTTTTTTTTTGTTGGCAAATCATTTCCAATAAACTAACAACCAATAAAAGTTATATTCACCATCAATACAAATAAACGAAGAATAAAAAAAAACATATATCATCAATTTATGTTCGATACAAGATATAAAAGTCATCAATGTGTGCCACATGAAAGAGGCTTCCTTCTTCGTTGTGGCCGTTGGTGACATCTTTCCAACTCGGATTGATCTGAGGGACCATCTAATGTTGCTTCATTTCCTCGTCTTCGTCTTCGTCCTCGTCCTCGACCTCTTCCTCGTCCACGTCCTTCATCTTGCACTTGTGCCTCTCGTTGTTGTTCAACAAGTGGTGACGGAAAGTATTGCATTTGTGTCGCCACATCATCTCTAAATGGATGTCCTAATGATTGTGGTGACAAAGCAATGAGTGGTGTTGTAGGTGGAATAAATGATACATCGATACTAAACGACATAGGTATATGAAAAGAAGGCCCATCAATATAAGAATGCAATATCTCTTGCATGAATGATGTCCTAACATCTTCCTGTATCACCCCCTCAGCAATGGATGGAACTGATGAATAAGGCAGTGACTGGTCAAGTGGTGTAGAAAAATTGAAGGAAAAATGTTGTAGAGCTGATGGTGGAAAATGTATAGATGCATCATCACTATGGAAGTGTAGATCATCAGAAATATGGCCTCCACGTGTTCGTACACCTCCGCCTTTAGTGCGAACACCTCCACCTGTAGGATGTACCCCACCACCTCTAGTCCGTACCCCAATATATGTCATCCCAACCTCCTCATCTGATGAATGTCTCTTCGCATCAACGACATTAGGGGAAATAAGAAACTCATCGGCCTCGTGGATCTCTGAACGTCTAGTTCGTACCCCACCACCTCTAGTCTGCACCCCACCACCCCTAGTCCGCACCCCACCATCTCTTATCCCAACCTCCTCATCCGATGATTGTCTCTCCGTATCAACAACATTAGGGGGGATAACTAACCGATCAGCCTCGTGTATAGCCTAAAGTGGTTGCACATAATTGATGAATTGCATCACGATGACAGATATTCGGTGTATTTGGAGCAGTCCATAAATGTATTTGTTGCAAACTACGGTTCTGTAAGAATTAAGAATAAAAAGTTAGATGTTTTTGTAATAAGAAGAAAATATAGTAATAAATAAAAAGACATTGTAATTACCACTATCTCCCATAAAGATCCATGTAGAGTCAAAAAAAGGCGAGTGATTGAACGATACCACACCATATATGGGTGGTTATACCCGTACGAAGTATATGCTGCCTCAACTCTAGCAAGATGATTGTACCTAGCCTCCCACCTTTGAATATAGTGGTGATGAATACTCATCCAATCAAAATCATGTCGACCCCTCAAATCATATCTATGTAAGCCCAATTTTGTATCGCATTGCTCGGGAATATGTTGTACTAGCCCAAATTGCCGCAAAACACGATCAGGTCTATGCCACTCCACTATGTGGAAACAGATAAGGGGTGAAATAGTCAACCACAAGTTAGAGGCAATAGTACAGTAATATGGGAGTGCAGAGATGACATCATCAGTATATGGCTCCCATATAATCTGCAATTAAATTTGAAATATAACTCACATTATTTAATAATAATTTCATTATAAATCGTTTTAAAAAATTATTCAAAATAATGAATTTATCACCTGCTCTGGCATAAGTCAATCAAGTAGATATCTATATTGGGATAGCACATGCATAGGCGTCGAAGTAGTACGAAATTCATCTCTCCAACTACAAAAAGAATATACATTAAAGGTTTTAGTAATTGTTTATTTATGCATATATGTATTTACATATGCTATAACTATGGTTGAATACATACCGCATGCCTAACGATGGTTGTGGCAGTACTCCATCATGTGGGGCCGGATGTAAGCGCATAGGTGCCATAAAAGGAAATCTATCCCATATCCATAACTGTAACAAAATCAGAGGACCTGATACATCATGTGCATCAATACGAGATGCTCGACACATCTCTCGATATAGCCAAGCTAGGCAAGCACTACTCCAACTGTAAGTACCAGTAACTCCAAGATCCTGAAGCAGTGGTAAAAACATTAAGTGTACCATATTGTTTGATTTATCCGCAAAAAGAAAACCTCCAATCAATTGTAAGATGAATGCCCTAACATAGCATCTCACGGACTCCACATCAGCATCAGGTGGCAATGAAGGAAAATGTTATGTCAACCACATCAAACGAAGTCTTTGTCCAGATATATCTCTATCTCCAGGCACCACTCCTAATAGTGTAGCACACACCTCTCTCCAATCTAAGCACGTGGTACCGGTAACTGCAACACCATCAATCGGTAAGCCTAAAATAATGCTAACATCTTGAAGTGTGATGGTACACTCTCCCTGAGGTACATGGAAAGTGTGGGTCTCAGGGCGCCATCTCTCTATGAATGCTATAATAAGGTGCCAATCCAATGAAATAAAACCTAATCGAGCAACACCGTAGAATCCAGATTGTTGCAAATATGGAATGATACGTGCATCCAAAACACTATTACGGAAAAAATTGGCTTCATGACGTCGATAATGGAGCTCTCCGGAATCATTTCCTTCCCATATAAGTGAAGATCGATGTATTTCCTGGTTATATAGAACTGAACGATCTACAGGTCCAGGATCCATGAGAATCTATTTCCTGCATCATTCAAATATTTTTTAATATTTTAATATTCTAACATTTTACAATTATATATTTCTTTTCTCTTTTAAAATGGATATTTAAATGTATATAATATTTTAATATTTAAATATATATTATATACCTTTCATACTCACTGTTACTATTTTATATTATAGAAAATTACTTATATATATTATACATTAAAATATCCATTTAAATAAATCAAATAATATTTTTGTTTTATTTATTTTTTATATTTAGGTCTCAATATCTTACAAGAATTATTTCAATAATTTAATACTAATATTATTTTTCATAAAATATAGAAGATAAATTCATAATTTCGATAATGTTCTACTTAAATTTCTTTTAATTTAATATTTTTTAAATAATATTATATGGAAAAAAATAATTTAACACTAACAACCATTAATAAATTTATTTATTTTATTTTATTATATATTCTAACATTTTACAATTATATATTTCTTTTCTTTGTTAAAATGGATATTTAAATTTATGTAATATTTAAATATTTAAATATATATATTATATATACATTTAATATTTAAATATATAATAGATACCTGTAATACTCACTGTTACTATGTTATATTATAGAAAATTTATTTGATATATATATATATATATATATTATACATTAAAATATCCATTTAAATAAATCCAATAATAATTTAGTTTTATTTCTACTTTTATTTATTTTTAATTTTTAGCTATCAATATCTTACAAGAATTATTTCAATAATTTAATAATAATATTAATTTTTTAATAATTTAACACTAACCACCATTACTAAATTTATTTAAATTAATTCATGCACACAATAATTAATTCATGCACGCAATAATTAAATTCTGTCTAATAATCTTCAAGCATAAAAACATAAATATTTAATTTCTAATACTGTCTAATTTATTGCAGAAATTTAAACATAATAACGCAAATATTTGAATATGAAAATTTTGTTTATTGAAAATATACCTCACAGAGAGTTGATGATTACAGGCTGATTTACAACAGAGGGATGATTACAGGCTGGTTTACATCAGATGGATGACTCAGACTGAAAGAAGAAAATTACAAGAGAAAATTTTTTAAACTCTCAAAATTTTGCACTCTCTAAATTTATTATGCTCTTGAAGCTTTTTTTTTTTTTCTGCTCTTGAAGCTCTCTTCCCGACTCTGCTTGATGAAGAACGTTAAGGCTCTATTTATAGGCGAGCATTCGGACTTGAATTTCTATTGAATCTTCAATCTTGAAAAAGTTTGAAATTCATCACGTGTAGAGACAACTGGGTACTGAAGTCTGCAGAGGGAGAATTTATTTTCTTTGTCAGAGGGTTGAAAAAAGAAAAATTCACTTTACTTTCCCATCCTCCACGTTGCTTGCAAAGTAGTAGAAAGTAGAAAAATTATACTATTCACTACTATTCATGACTTTTGATGTGACTTTTGATGCTCAGTCCATGTCGGTGCATTTTTCTAAGTCTTTTGTATAAGGGTTCACAAATGATTCTCAAATCTTTGAAGTAATGAGAAACATAATTTAAACAACTTAAAAATCTTTGCAATTGTTTTTTATCTTTTATTTCATCAGGAAATTTGTCAACAAATTCTATTTAACTTTGAATCGATTTTGTTTTTCCTTGAAAAATTTCATGTCCTAAAAATCTAATTTTTGTTTGAAATAATTTCATTTTTGGAGCAGAATAAGCCATTACATGTGCTTTAATGACATTGAAAATATATATTTTTAATTTGGGATTTTTTTTAAAAAAAATATTTTTTTTTTTCACAGGAACTCGTCTCTTGATTTTTTTTAAAAAATATTGATTTCTTAAAAAAAAAAATATTAATTTTCTTTTCATGGGAACTTGTCTCCCTTGAGGAATTTTTTATTTTATTTTATAATTTGGGTATTTTTTTCATAGGAATTCGTATCTTCAAGAGACGAGTTCCCTTAGGATTTTTTTTTTTTTATTTCATGGGAACTCGTCTCTTGAAGAATTTTAATTTTAATTTGGGAATTTTTTTTCATGGGAACTCGTCTCTGAAGAGACGAGTTCCCTTGAGGAATTTTAATTTTAATTTTTTTTTTTTATAATTTGAGAATTTTTTGTTTTAAAAAAATATGTTTTTTTTTCAAGATACGAGTTCCCTTGAGGAATTTTTTTATTTTTTTATTTTTATAATTTGAGAATTTTAAAAAAAAAAAAAAATTCATGGGAACTCGAGTTCCCTTGAGGATTTTTTTTTTTAAATTTTTTATAATTTGGGAAATTTTTTTAATTTTTTTTATGGGAACTCGTCTCTTCAAACTTTGAGGAATTTTATTTTATTTTTTTATAATTTGGCAATTTTTTAAATATATAAATATATATATATATATATATATATATATATATATTTCATGGGAGAGACGAGTTCCCTTGAGGATTTTTTTTTTTTAATTTGAGAATTTTATTTTAAAAAAATATTTTTTTTCATGGGAACTTGTCTCTTCAAGATACGAGTTCCCTTGAAGAATTTTTTTTTTTTCAAGGGAACTCGTCTCTTGAAGATACGAGTTCCCTTGAGGATTTTTTTTTTTAATTTGGGAATTTTTTTTTTAAATAATCACGATCTTTTTTTTTTATAATTTGGGATTTCTTTTTTTAAAAAAATATATTTTTTTCATGGGAACTCGTCTCTTCAAGAGACGAAATTTTTTTTTTTAAAAGAAATATTTTTTTTTCCATGGGAACTCGTCTCTTCAAGAGACGAGTTCCCTTGAGGAATTTTTTTTTTTTTTAATTTAGGAATTTTTTTTTAAATATATATATTTTTTTTCATGGGAACTCGTCTCTTGAATAACTCGTCTCTTTGAGGATTTTTTTTTATATATATAATTTGGGATTTTTTTAAATAAAAATATTAATTTTTTTCATGGGAATTCCTTTGAGGATTTTTTTTTTACTTTGGGATTTTTTTTTAAAAAAAAATTTATTTTTTTTCATGGGAATTTCCCATGGGTTTTTTTATTTTTTTTTATTTTTATAATTTGTAATAAATATTATAAAAAAATATTAATTTTTTTTAATGGGAAATCGTCTCTTCAAAAAATCGTCTTTTGAAATTTGAAAAGACATTTTCGTTTTAAAAAAAATTTATCCGTTCACCATCTTTCTTAAATGGCAAAAACTACCATATATTTGTAATAACTTCTTCTACTATAATAATTTTAAAATAATTTTTTTAAATTACCGTACTATTGAGAAAAGTCCAACGTATCATACCAATATTTAAAAAACCAAGTGTTACAAAATTTAAACCAATGTCCGACGTCCGTCGTCCGTTGTCCATTTCTTCAAAGTTAACACATATCACCATTACTTATGTTCTATTTTGTCACATTTATATGAATATAAGAATGAAGATATTAAAAGAAAACACTGAAAGGCCGCTTTCATTGTGATTGTACAATTGACCGCTGCTGCCCAAAGGAATACGGCTTGGAAATTATTCAACATCATGTTGTCATTACCATAACGATTATTCTTCTTCATTGTATTGTACCCGTATTATTCTAGTATTTCATTTTAATATGCTTGATTTTCTTGGATTGGACAGTTGCCTTACTTTGAACCAATCAACAAGTATGAAAATGTTGTCACGCCGGTCGTCGTGAACAGTTGGATAATTTTAATTTCAAACATGGCATTAAATTTTTTAAAAACCGGTCAAATTCAAATAAGACTTTGAAGCTGTCCAATAATTTTCAACTTTGGGAAAATTCAAATGGGATTGAGATTTTACTAATATTGAATTTTATAATTATAATATATAGTTTTATATTTGAAAATGCCTTATTTAATACAAACCGACTTATCTTCATTTTTTTTCCAGTAAATTTTAAATATGGATATTAATATTATAAGAATTTTAATAAATTCGAAATAACTTAAGTAAGTAAAAAATAAATTTTGGTTTAATAGGGATTCGAGGATTTTTAATTACTTGTTTAAAATATTTCTCTATTATTACCTTGAAAAAAAATTACAAATTCCCTGTCATTACGCACAGCATCTACTTTAACGGCTAGGATTGAATGGTTGCACGGATGGCATCTGGACCTCAACACACACATGCAGCACTCTCCATCACCAGAATGTACGGTCCAGATTAGCCAAATGGTCACGTGTATGGTGCCAGAGAGACACCCTCGTTTCTGTTCATTCAGCACCAGGCATACGTATTCATAATAATAATAATATATATATTTTTTTATTTATTATTTTTTTTTTAAAAAAAAAAAGGGAAAAAAGGAAATCAGCGAAAACACAAAAAAACAAAAACAAATTGAGAGAGAACGCTTCTGAAACTCCAACCTCTGAACTCTTTGTTTTCTCCGCCTCAACTTACTGCGCTTCCCAGTTCCATTATATAAACGCTGTCGTTTCGATCCTGGCCGCTCCATTGCTTCCTTGGATCTCGGAACATAGCCGATTTTTCAACTCATTATTTAAAAGTTATTCTAATGCTCATCTTCTGAATTTCAATTTGTTTTGGCAAATTGTTCTTCAAGAGTTTCAGGCTCTGAGATGAAAATCTGAAGGTACTTATTTTCTATTTGTAGTTCGTCAGTTCCTTTCTTTCGGGGTTTTGTTTTTGTTGTTGTTGTTGTTTTTTTATTTTTTTTATTTTTAGTTTTTTACAATGATTTAATTTATCGTTTGAATTCTGGCAATGCTGATCATTGGAAGCTATTCTCGTTTCCAGAAATTTGGATTTTGAGCTGAGATTCTGAAGGTAAATTCTCTCCATGACCTTGTTTAGTTGTCTGTGAAAGTTATAATTGCAGTTGAAGGTCGTGCTGCCAAAGTTCTTAGGTGTATATGTCGGATTCATGGTTGCTAATTTACTACTTTCTATTTACATCTGCTTCGATTTATGTGGCTTCTTATCATGGTTATATGGAAAGGCACACCCAAAATAGGTAATCTTTGTAGTGCCTATGAACCTTTTTTGGGTACATTGGTTTTCCAGAAAGTGATTTACCAGGTGCTTGGTATTATTGACATCAAAGTCCATCTACTTTGAAGGTTCTACTCCGGTTTGATGATACTCGAGTACATGCCTTATTGATTGCCGATTATTTATATTTTATTTGATTTTATTTTTAACTTGGCAGTTCTAGTCAATAAATTCAGCAATTTTAGGAGGTATCTCTGATTGAATTTACATTGGAGGGCATCATTTTGTTTTTGCCATATTTTGTTTTGACTATCATTGTGCACATTTTTAATAAGATGAAAGATGTGGTTGACATGCCTAATTATAGGATTAATTAATTATAATTTTTTGGTTAACCTTTTGATTTGACCTCGTTGTATTGCCATGATGTATATTGCAAGCGCTTTTTTTTTCTTTCTATTTTCTGTGGATGTACTGATGAAACTGGCTGGATTTAATTTCTCTTATCAGGATTTAATTTGGAAGATTTTGTTGGGGCTGTTTAGTCCTTGAAAGATGAGTGCTTATTTTGTTGGCCTCCTTGTTCCTCTGGTATTTACTCTCCTCTTTCGGAATGCTAAGAGCGGAAAGAAACGGGGCTTGCCTGTTGATGTTGGAGGGGAACCTGGTTATGCAATTCGAAACCGTAGGTTTACTTCCCCAGTAAAATCAGCCTGGGAAGGTATTTCAACACTTGCAGAACTTTTTGAGCAGTTATGCAAGCAGCACCGAGACAAACACTTACTTGGTACTCGGAAGTTGATTTCAAGGGAGACAGAAGTAACTGCAGATGGAAGGTCCTTTGAGAAAGTTCATCTGGGAGACTATGAGTGGCTAACCTATGGCAAAACGTTTGAAGTGGTCTGCAGTTTTGCTTCTGGTTTGGCACAACTTGGTCATAAAAGAGAAGAGCGTGCAGCAATCTTTGCTGATACACGGGAAGAATGGTTTATTGCATTGCAGGTTCTTATCTTAAATATCCTGTTAAATAAAATCACATCATTCTTTTGATTTTTTTTATATTTAATTTAAAGATAAAGCTAATTATATATGATTGTGCAAATTTGTTAGTTTATCTGAATCAGATATCTTTTCTTTTCTTGGATTGCATTATTTTCTCTAAAAGTGTATACCATCAGTACTATTTAATTCCATATAAGTGAAGGTAGTGATATATCTTGGATCTTTGAGCACATTTAATTGTTATCAAGATGCAATTTTGTAGGTTAGACATTTTTTTTCCTTTCTGATGTTCTAATAATAATATGATATTTTTTATGTGGTTCCTTGGATCAGGCTTGCTTTAGGCGCAACATCACTGTTGTGACCATATATGCATCTTTGGGGGAGGAGGCTCTATGCCACTCATTGAACGAGGTGTCTCTCCCTCTCTCTCTCTCTCTCAAATCTTGTATGCTCTGTTATGCTTTCAGGTTGCACATTATTGGGTTTTTTTTTATATAATTTGCCAGAAAAGAATAAACTACGACAATTTGGGGGAAGATTCAGGAAAAGGAGGACAAATATTCTGTTGACACATTTATGGGTATGAGCATGCAGGGAGGGACATATGATATGTTAACATATTGCATAATATTTTCAAATTGACTTGAAATGCTAAACCTTGGGATAATCAAATTCAACAAAAAATAGGAAAAAAAAAAAAAAGAGAGAAAGAAAGGCCATATGTGATTAGATTCACAACCATCTTACCATTAGGATGCAGCTAGGTGGTAGTGCTCTCTAGCAATGAAGTAGAGGTCCCAAGTTCTAGCCTCCCTGATATTTAAGTGATATGGGATAGAGGGGTGGGTCCATATCCCGTGGCATTAATTGGTATAATTACCTCCTTGTCGGGGTGGATTCCCTATTATAAAACAAAAAAAGATTCAAACTATAGTTCTACTTGATGTCATCATAACTATGATGTTTGTGATGGGAGGGTATGTTGCTTTCGTCTAGGCACTTCATTATTGAATTGGATGTGTTTTACTCGCTCAAATCACAATATTGTGCCTAATATCAATAAATGATAGTTGCATCCTATTTTTATACAAAGGCATCGTCTTTTATGCATGAGTTGTTGAAATTTACCTCTTGTTTTAGACCATGTTTTGCAATACTTAATAAAGGTAATTGGAATAACAAAGAAAAGGCTTAATGGGATTTTAATGTGTTTATAAAATTGGATGTGATCTTTATTAAAAATTGGTGGTGGTTATATCAATGTCTTGTAAAAAAAAAATGGGGAATATGCTTCTTTTTTTTTAAAGGAAAACAACAAATATATTAAAAGCTCCAAGCAAAAGGGTATACAAAAGTATACACGACCTATATAAAGGCTCCAAAAGGCCGACAAAGAGGAGAAAGAAACAAAAAACAACTCCCTCTCCTTATTTGGAGCTCAACCAGCCAATGAAGTCCACCATGAACATTGAGGAAATGTTTGATTGCTTGATCCGCCCTTTCAATATTTTCAAACATTTTCCTATTTCTTTCCTTCCATGTACTCCAAAATAAGTATAAAGGAGCAACTTTCCTATCTTTCTTCCTCTTATTCCTAATAAAGGATCCATATCAACTCAAAAAGGGACCTGTACATAGGCAGAGCCTATATGCCTTTGGTGGACTTCATATATTGGTTGAGACATTGTTGAAGGAGGGAGTATTTTTGTGTCCCTTATTTTTTGCTTCTTTTTTTTAAGTACTCATTGTATACAACCCGTGTACTTCTGTGTGCTTTTTTCATTTATATAATGCTCTCTCTTATTTAACAAAAAAGGGACCTCTTACTTCAAGTGCATCACCCAATCCATCCCAAACAAAACTACCACAGGATAATTACTTTTGAGCAATGAAAAGGCCGTGATTGACCATTTCTTCTTCTCCTTTACATATGTAGCATTGGATCGACAACTTCTGCCCCTTCCTATCAAGCCCTTCCAACATCACGATCCTTCCTTAAACTACTTCCCAAAAAAAAAAAAAACTGACCTTCAATGGGACCTAAGGATTCCAAACAATACTTGAAGAGAAAGACTCCATTCTTCCATTAGACAAAGAGGAGTAAAGAGATTTAATTGAGAATTTGCTATAGTTTAAATTCAGACAAACCATTTTATCGTCCTTATCCCTATTGAATTGTTTGCATTTGCAATTTCCTAAAAAGCGCCTCCACTCCATCTAGCATCCAGTCACGGATCTGTCTTGAGAAACAAGGGTTCCAAAAGGGCCTAGTCATTCTTTTTTGGTGGTAGCAATATAAAGCAACAGAAGAAAAAACTCCCCCAACGATAAGTCACCACATCACTTATCCTTCCAAAATTTCACCTTCTGCTTAGAAAATATGGGAATATATGTAATTGTACCAAGTATTCATTTCAAAAGAAAATAATGAAAATAAATATTAATAAGTTACTTGATATCCCTTTGGCCAAAAGGTTCATAGAAATGATATTTTTGGTAAGGGCAAGGAAAAGCCAATCCCATTAAACTTCATAGAAAAAGTTTAACAGGATTTTAATGCATTATTCAAAATTGAGTGTCATCTTTATTAAAAACTGGTGGTGGCTAAAATCATTTCCTTGTAAAAGAAATACTAGAATGTGCATAATTGTACTAAGTATCCCTTTCAAGAGAAAATGATGGGGAGTCATATATTAATGAAAAGTTACTTGACATCCTTTTCGACAAAAACTTCATTGAAATGTTATTTTTGGTAGGGGCCAAGGGAAAGTTGCTTCCTTTTCTTTTTTGCATTTATTTCTTTTTCTTTATTGGTGGAAGATTTTCATTGTCAAGGGGAGCGTCCTTTTAGGCTATACTGTATGCTCTATCGATTCCATCCTCTCAAATGCTTTCCTCCAAATATTACTGCCTGCTATCTCTGCAATCATCACTAATGGCACTGCTACATCTTTTATGCGATGCTTCCTAGAGCTACATGGTGCTGATGCAATAGTCACCTGTTAACAATGATGTTGCTTCACCTTCACCTCAGAGCAAGTGATTGAGTTTAAGTCCCATTTGCAAGAGTTATGGAGCTCTTTCTCGAGATATTCTCTTGGTTGAAACTCATGCAGTCCTCTTTAAGACGCCATCATTGAAAAGCCTATTTTAAAGCCCTATTGTTAGAAAGCATCTCATTAGTTAATGCTACAATTTTCTGTTATCAGTATCAGTAACTCCACCAGCATTCTTCCATATGATTTCAACTTTTTTGTTACATGGAATGATAGTATCTGCATTATTCATCATGTACTTTTATTTCTTGTATTATGCCAAATTAATAATTTGCTTCTTTTTGTCCAATATTTTCTAACTTTTTATCTTTTTTTCTCCAGACAGAGGTCACAACTGTAATTTGTGGGCACAAAGAACTGAAAAAAATTATTGATATAAGTGGACAACTTGACACTCTGAAACGTGTAATATGTATGGATGATTCAACCCTGTGTAACACCTCATTGGCTGAGAGTGGTGGTAGCTGGACAATCACTTCATTTTCTGATGTGGAGAAACTTGGCAGAGAGAATCCTGTTGATGCGGATTTACCTCTTTCAGCTGATATTGCAGTCATAATGTATACAAGTGGGAGTACTGGATTGCCTAAGGTTAGTAGAAACATCTACCTTAGGCAGTATAGATTTTTTACTTGTGGTTGTACACATTCACCTTAGTTGATATGATGCATTATTTAGCTTTCTGACGCATGTATCTAGTTCATCTAGATTTCAGACCTTTTTGGTGCTTATATCTTTTATCTGTCACACTGAACACAATTAACTTTTTATGTTCTATTTCTTTTAGTCTCTGTTGGCAATGATTTAGTTCTCTCTTCTACAAAAGAAGCTCTTGCAAGTCACCAGTTCCCAATTCACTAGTTTGAGTGGTTGTTCAAATCACCTGGTCCATCTTATTAAAATTTAAATTAAAGTATTTAAAAATATAAAACCTCAAAATAAATAAATAATTTTTTTATTAAAGCTATTTTGGTTCACCTTTTTTCGAAAAATTACTGGTGATTTACACCAATTAATCCAAGGACAGATTCTTGATTTTTAGTTTTCACGCTTTTAGCTGCTATATCATTTTGTTTCTCCAACACTCATATTTAGTTATTAGATGGATGATCATAGGACCTAACTCAAATCGATCGCCCTTGGGCTTGATACTAATTCCTGGATTGAGCTTTGACCATCTCATCTAAAAACCAATTGGTGTTTAGTGAGGGAGGCTAGGCCTTGTTTGGGAATTGTTTTCGAAAACAATCCTGAAAACCAAATTTTGATAATTGTTCTTTGATGTTTTGCAAAACAAAAATTTGTTTGGGAACCTAAAATGTTTTTAACCTTTTTTTAAAATATTTTAAATATGTTTTAAAAATAATTTTTATATTTAGTGTTTTATTTTTAATCATTATACCTATTTGTATAATTATTTTTTTAAAACAACTTCTAAAAACAAGTGAATACAACTAAAAACAATTAAAAGACATTCTCTGAAAACACTTTGTTTTCTGTTTATAATAGTTTTTTAGTTGTCAAACATATTTTCCTATATTTTTGTTCTAAAATACAGAAAACTACTCTCGAAAACAGTTGTCAAATATGCCCTAAATCTTTTATGATATTCGATATCACATCCACTGTGGGCCGATTTTCAGAGCCACCCCTAGCGCAAAGCAGCATTGTTGCACTCATCCTGGATCTTCCCTGCAACTAATTATGAGTCAATTGGCCATGTAAGGCATCTTTAGGTGGCCAGTACAGATGTAAGCCCTGATGTGGGGTTTTAGCGCCTGAGCTTTGCAAATTAGTAACCTAGAACATGCCTATGGGTTGATTTACAGTGTTTGGTAGGTAATGCGGTGTTTTCTTCATTTTCCTAATATATCAAAAGACTAGGCAAGTATGAAAAGTGGAATTATTTTTCGTACATGGTATTTATTTATCATCTCTTTTCATACTTGAATTTCTGTGATATTTATTGAGTATTATCTGCAAACTGCTTTTATGTCCAATTTCATTTTTCCTTTTTAAGATGGTTAGTAAATCCTGATTGATGATTTTTTCTTTTTGGTGTTAATCCACTTATCATTGCCACTTCATCCAGGGTGTGATGATGACTCATGGAAATGTCCTAGCCACAGTTTCTGCTGTCATGACAATTGTTCCTGGCCTTGGAAAGGTGCAGGATGTTTATTTAGCATATCTACCCATGGCTCATATCCTTGAATTGGCTGCTGAGGTATGGACAACCTTTCTAAACTAGTTGTATGTCATAGCTTGAGTAGTTTGCTGGGAATTTTGTTCCCATCAATGATCAATTTTCCCTTCAGCAGTGTTTTAATGAAACTCTATGTTATATGTTGTAGAACGTAGTAGCTGCTATTGGAGGTGCAATAGGGTATGGATCCGCTTTGACCCTTACTGATACATCAAGCAGGATAAAAAGAGGAACAAAGGGGGATGCCTCTGCTCTGGTACCAACAGTGATGACGGCTGTCCCAGCCATTCTTGATCGTGTTCGAGATGGTGTGCGCAAGAAGGTTTGTGAATTTTGGCATGCATAAGAATATACATATGCATACATATTCATATCTGCAAGCATGCATAGTTATTATTATTATATATTTTGGTGTGTATTTGAGAATGTTGAATTTGATGTCTGATACAAGGTGATTACATAAATAATGAATTTTGTTAACACTTCAGGTAGATGCAAAGGGTGGTCTAGCCAAGAAATTGTTTGATTTAGCATATGCACGTAGGTTGTCAGCAATCAATGGCAGTTGGTTTGGGGCTTGGGGTCTAGAAAGCCTTCTATGGAACTTCCTTGTGTTCAGAAAGGTCCGAGCTATTCTGGGTGGTCGAATCCGCTTTTTGCTATGTGGAGGGGCTCCTCTTTCTGGTGATACTCAAAGATTCATCAATATTTGTCTTGGGTTAGTATCTGGCCTGAGAAAGCTTTAGCTGATCTTTACCAATAAATAGAAGTATGAATCCAAATATATGTATTTTGATGCTGGTAATTTAAAAATGGAAAAGTAGGATTTTTGTCCATAAGCTCCTGCCAATGCCCTTGTTGTATGATTTGCATTTTCTTTTCATTGGCCATTGAGAAACATGTATGAGAATAAGATTATTTTTAATTGACAACAATGTTTCTGCCATAAAAAGTTATTAGTTTATTATTAAAATCAAACATCTGTGAATTTTATTATCTCCAAATGTGGTGCATCAGATGCATCCAATGCTTCATATTTCCTTGTGTCCAGAGAAGTGCCTCAATTTTATGGATGGCAAACTGGGTTGGCATGACTAGTTAGTTTTACTGGCAATATTTCTTTAGTTTAGGACAGGTTCCACTTGGCTATTGCAAACTCTGGATCTGGCCCGTCCTGAAATGGGTAGCTATAATTTAGAGTTTTTCAAAAACCTGGTTCCTTGGATTCATCACCCATCACATGTAGACCTTGTAAAAAGGTGGGGAAAAGGTAGAATAAAGAATTATTTTAATATTAGATGGTTTTACATACAAGATATGCATTTGAACCATGAGGAAAATATACATCCAGTCTTTCTCAGTAATTTAAGGAAACACTTAGCTGGCAATGTCCTACAATCATGCAGTATGCAATATTATCCTTCCTCTTGTTGTAATTGCTCTAAGTGAACTGTCATTTTCAGTGCTCCAATAGTTCAAGGGTATGGCCTGACAGAGAGTTGTGCTGGTGGTACATTTTCCGAGTATGATGATACATCTGTTGGTCGTGTTGGTGCTCCACTTGCTTGCTCATTTATTAAGGTAAGTGGATGAAAATATTTTACTTGCATGTGCTTTAATGCGAGATCTTGGACCTACATGTGCACTTCCTAGCTGAAAACCCTGACCTTGGTAGAAAACAAACAGCTATTCATTCATATCCGGAATAATGTCTTGATGCAAGGAGGTGTCATCATTCCCCTTCATTAGGGTAAAAAAGCATCCCCCAGACAGTCCCAATTTTATTGAAATGTTATGCATTATTCATAAGCTATTTAGCTTGTATAACAGTAAGTTGTTATCATGTGATTGATTTTATGTTTGGAACTGTGTTTTAAGGATATTTTAATTAAACATAAAAATAATTTTAAATTTTTTAAAAATTTGCCTTTTGCGTCGTGTTTAAGGAAAAGCAGAGTTCTTCCTACTTTTGCAAAATGTACACAAATTGCATTGTGAGGTTCATGTTTAAGAGTTCCATATGCATACATACACACACACACACACACACACACACACACACACACACACACACACACACATATATATATATCCTTAAAAGTGTATTTTAACCATGGTTTTAAAAACCGGACCAGACCGCCAGCCGGTCATCGTTCCGGTTCGGTCCGGTCATTAGACCGGATGGAGACCGAACCGGGATTGGACCGGTTGAACCGGCGGTCCAACCGGTGAATCGGACGAACCGGCCGGTTCTGAGGGAAAAAACCGGTTCAAATTATTTTAATTTTTTTTTTTGGTTTTCCAAGTGCTCATTTTCAATCTCCATATTCCAATTTCCAAAATAAATGAAGACATGAATTTTATATTTATTAGTATGCAAAAATCTTCATGAATATTCAAACATTGACATGTTATGTTTTTATTTTGAGTAATTATTTAAGTGTTGTGGACCTATGGTTGACATTTGTATTATTTGTTATGGACAATGTGTTAAGTTAACAACTCTTTGATAATTTGGTTATTATAGGATAGTAATGGTTTGATTATTTGATAAATATTGAGTTTATTGACATTATGAATGTATAACATCTTATATTGTGTTATAAATATCATATATGATAATTGATGACTTCTACAGGTAAAAAATTTTGTGACAAAACTCAAGTTACTCAATAAACAAAGTAGATGCTGTCAAAATTTACATAGAATTTATTAATTTATTAATTTTTTATATTATATAAAATAATAAAATATATATTTATGACGTCACCGGTTTGATAACGGTTCGACCGGTGGTCTGACCAGTGAACCGTGAACCGGTAACTTTTTCGGTTCAATGACCGGTCCGGTTTTTAAAACATTGATTTTAACCTTCAAATATTGCTTTTAGCATTTAAAAAGTTCCTCCAAACATCATGTTATTCTTGCTTGATTGCTCATTTAGGATAGAATTTTTTATCTAACATGTGGAGAGTAGTTGGAACTCGGAAATAGTATCTCTAGTCACTCTTTTGGGATTTGTTTCATCTCTTCATGATACCAAAGCTCTCTCTCTATGCGGTAAATTTCTTCATGCTCTCCTCATCCTTGGGTTTTGTTTGATCGCTTCATGTTACCAAAGCTATCTTGATCTTGATGTGCTAAATTTCTTCATGCTTTCCTCACTTCACCCTCTCAATGTACTAAATTTCTTCATGCTCTATTCATGCTTGTGAAGGTACCAAAGCTCTCTCTCTCTCTCTCTCTCTCTCTCTCTCTCTCTTGATCTTGATGTGCTAAATCTCCTCATGCTCTCTTCACCTTTGAGTTTTATTTCATCTCTTCTTGGTACCATACCTCTCTCTCTCTCCTAAATTTCTGTTCTACCTGTATCATCTATCATCGGTCTTGTACGAGAAAATCTTATACCCTGTTGTAATTTTGATTAATGCATTTCAATATATGGCCTTACTAATTCTAATCATATTAAGATAATGTTTTTCTCTGTTTCAGTTGATAAATTGGCCTGAGGGTGGGTATTTAACAAGTGATAAACCAATGCCTCGAGGAGAAATAGTCATTGGTGGTCCAAATGTTACTGTTGGATATTTCAAAAATGAAGAGAAAACAAATGAAGTTTACAAGGTAAAGCTTTGGAGTTTGTTTATCCACATTCTTTTTGTGGTTATATATATATAGTACTCTTTTCAGAATTCCGACCAAAGAATAATTGTAAACTGGACATGTAATAAACTTTGTTAATCTTTTGTTGTTGAAGGTTGATGAGAGAGGAATGAGGTGGTTTTACACCGGGGACATAGGGCAGTTTCATGCTGATGGTTGCCTTGAAATAATTGACCGTAGAAAGGACATAGTTAAACTTCAGCATGGAGAATATTTATCTCTAGGAAAGGTATGCATGATGTAAAATAATGTTTTTCGTTTTTCTTTCCTTTTCTTCTCCTTTGATTTTTATTTTATTATTATTACCTTTTTATTTTTTAAATCAGGGACTAATACCTTCCTCTACAGGTTGAGGCTGCTCTCATCGTGAGCCCCTATGTCGACAATATTATGTTGCATGCTAATCCTTTTCGTAATTACTGTGTGGCTCTTGTGGTGGCTTCACAGCCGGCAGTGGAAGATTGGGCTTTGAAGCAAGGAATAGCTTTCATTGATTTTTCAGACTTATGCCAGAAAGAAGAAACTGTGAAGGAAGTACATGCATCACTTGTGAAGGTAGGCCTATTAGATAAACAATTCCAGTGTCATTCAGATTTTGGCATTATCTTAGGGACTTTTTACTCCCAGCACTCCCTTTGCTCCATACATTTATGCATGCTTTTTCTTCACACCAATTTTTGCTGGGCAACATTTTAACTCCATCAATGAATTTCAGCTTCAAAACTTCTAGCGTTTGATTAGGCATGGAAATTCAACCACTCCATGCAACTGATCCCTGAGTTTTAGGAGCTCATCAATTTTGTAGTTTACATGGATTGGTCCCATACAGTCCTTTTATATTTTAAAATTAGTTCGCAGTTTATCACAAAAGCTTAACTCTGGTTACAGTTCCAAGATTTGCCTAGTGCCTTGGGTTTTTGTTTTGGTCATTGCAAAGTACAGTATTAGAGTGAGTAGTTGAGACTAAGGAGTGGCTCCTGACCTTCAGTTCCAGTATTTATTGAACAAAATCATAGTGAAATGTGGTTTTTTTTTGAATGATTGTTTTTTGTCCAGCCAGCCACCCTGTCCCTACCCCAAGGCCTTAAGAAATTGAACCACCTCCAAAGCTTCAAGAAAAGACTTGTGCATGTACAAACACACCCTTGCATGTATATATTTATGTATTTAGCATGCACACATGTCTGTATATATTTTTGTATGCAACACACACACACACTCTTCTGAATGTGTCTATTTAACACATATACTTGCATGTATATGTATGTTTACACACATACATTAGAAAATGATATACCTGCCGCAAGTTAATTTAATTTGTTCACTAATTTTGCCACTTTTTCTCTTTGTTTTTAATCATACAGGCAGCAAAGCAGGCACGTCTGGAGAAGTTTGAGATCCCTGCCAAGATCAAATTGCTTCCTGATGCATGGACTCCTGAAACTGGGCTGGTCACTGCAGCTCTCAAGATCAAGAGAGATGTCATTAGGAAGAGATTCTCTGAAGACCTCGCAAGGTTATATACATGATGATAATTGAAAAGACTTGGGTCTTTTAAGAGTTTGTGCAGAATCTTGATGAATGGTTCTTTATAAGACCTCTCTTTATATTCACTTTCCCCCCTTTGTCTACTCCTAAATTAATTTTTGCCTTTATGTTTTTGTTTTTGCCATGAGCTATTGTTAGGAAATTTCAAAGAGAAGCTAGTCAGTTTTCATGCTCAAAACTTGGAAATGTTAGCAGTTCATTCAGATTTTCTGATTAGATGAATGAAATTAATCATTGGTTATTTTTCATTTATCCTCCGTTTATTTCCTAGTGAATTTTCATAGCCTGAAAACCAAGTTTTCCATGTTTCAAATTGTGCTTGGTTGCAGTCCTGAAAATAGCTAATAGATTTTTACTGTAGATTTGGATTATGTCTCACTATGAATAAAAAGGTCCTCAAATTATGTAGGCATCATTTCCAAACAATAAACAAGAATTATTCATATGTTCATTCTAATTGGTTGCATAGAAGCATCATGATCACAGCTTAAATGAAATTCTGCTTAAAAGGGGGCATGATTATTATTATTAATCTCTTTGTTGGGCTGACAAGTCATGGGTTAAGCCAATGCAGCCATGAACGAAGGCCTACATCAACTAATCAGGTAAGCAAGAGAAATCTATCACCATTCCACTCTAGGACGGGTGTAAAGTAGTTTCCTTTGTCCTTACCTAACTCATGTCTTTTTTGGTGCCCCCCTTTTATCCTTTTCACGCTATCTACTTGATCCAAATCACTTCTTCTGCTCCCTCTCTCTTTTTGAATTGCCTTAATTCTGAACCATTTCATTTTTCTTGTGGACATCATTGCTATGATGGTGTCCTAATCGGAAAAACAAAGTGAAAAGGCAAAGATTTATTGTAAGGAATGTGGATTGTTAGTTGGCAGAAATGGGGGCCAGGATAAGAGGAGACTACACAATAAGGTGGCATAAGGGGAGACCCACACACAACTTTGGACCATAATGTGAACTTGACCTGAAACCAACCCAAATGGGAACAGCTCCTCCCCTCCCCCCCCCCCCCCCCCCCCCCCCCCCCCCCTTCCCATGTGCTCATCAGCTCTTCTGTTTCCATCACTTTACACCTTTTAGGATGTTTCATGGACACTCCATTGCAGTGTACTGGCGACAATCTTTCTGTGGTGCACGAGTTTGATTTGAATATTCAAAAACTAGGGAAGTTTTTCTAACTGTTTCCCCAGTGTGTTCCAGTGGGGTCTGGAGACCATTGAGGTGTAGTGGTTGCATGTATCTCATAATAATTAGCTTGGGAGCAGGGACAGTGAGAACTGTGAAGCACTCTCAGGATGGAAATGGGAAACACGAGCCGAGAATGATTTGCAGGAAGTGGGGGAAAATGGGAGGCACGGGCAGCCAATGATTCTCTAACTATTGAAGTGACACTTTTCTAATGCGTTTGCGTGCCAACTTTTCACTTAATCCATTCCTCTTTAGACTCTTTTATTCAAATCCTCAGTATAACATCTGGGTTATCTCAAGTTATCCTTTTTCTTTTGAGAGGATCCTAGGTTGGTTAAAATTGGTATAAAAGCTAATGAACCAGCCTTGTGGCTGTGGAGCACTTTACCAATATGGCTATTGAATTCCATGAGCCCACATGCCAAACGCTCTACCTAACAGGAGCCCTCAAGACAGCACATTTCTCCAAAAACAAGTCATACTCCCAAGAATGATGAGGCCAGAGAAAATGCCCACTTTCAGATGCTTCAGGTTGCACCAAGACCCAACCTCTGCTCCCTCCTGATGATGTATATACAGTCTCGAATCAAGAGAAGTCAGTAATTACTACTGATCCAAACATTCCCCTTTTTTTTTTCTTATTTTTTAAGTCCAAAAAGAAATGATTGAGATGAGGCAGAGCTCCCTCATCTAAGCTGCAAGATGCCTTACCTAAAACAACTTCTGTCTGCTGCTCAACCTCATTCTAGTGTTATTAAAATGTCCTCAAACTTAAAACCTGGGAACAGGTCAAATGGGGCAGCGCTGATTGAGAAAACTTAGATTCCCTCCTCCTTAAAAATTTATCATGCTTAACCTAACTGTGGACTGCCTGATTAGAATATTGATTCCCCACATATCAACTTATATTATAATATACATTACATACATATATATATTATATAAAAGAAAAGCTTTAAGCTACAGCTCACTCAGTGCAGTAAAAAGTACTTATGAGAGGAAGGTGTGGTAGAGCTGCCAGAATTCAAGTGAAATACCAACAAGGAGCATCATATCAAAAGATAAATACTGGTTTACCCCAGGAGGAAAGGGTCACAGTTTACAATGGGAGAATCAGAGTCAGAAGAATAGTACTGACAACTTGACCACGGAAAATAGTCTGCAAATCAGACAGTTAGAAATTCCCCACCTATTAAGCTGTCCAGATCAGTATGTTGGTGGGGCATGCTTATGGTAACCTTACTTCCATTCTCTGTAGTATATGTGATATATAGGTGTTGAAAACTCTCTCTCTCTCTAGTTTTCAGTTTTCTCTTAAATTCTTCTGCACTTGGTCTCAACCTTTACTGGCTCTTCTACTGAAATGAATCTGTATAGAGAAGATAATCCATGCTGCTGCTATTTCCATCCTAAAGAGGTGATTGTGGGGGTGTGTCCCCTGTGTCTGAATGAGAGGCTCCTCATATTGGCAGCAAAACAAGGGCACCATTCCCTTGCCAAAGGCCACCATAGAACTCACAGCCTCATGCACAAGAAACCCCCCATCAACCTTCCCAAGATCTTCGCCTTGGGCTCCTTTCTCAACCGCCTTGAGTTTCGCCACTGGAAGTCTGATCACTCTGATCATGATGCCTCCACCAGTCAAGAAGGTATGTATTGTGGTGTTGTTGTTGTTGTTGTTGTTGTTGTTGTTTCATCTTCTTCTGAGTCTCCATTCTCATGTTCATAAACCCATCAAAATAAGGAAAATAAATAAATGAAGTTACATCCTATCTCAGTTCTAAGTGCTGGATCAAATTAGAATGATGTGCGAAAGGGTTTGTGTGTGTTAAGGGTGTTAGCCATTTCCAGAGGCTGATGTTTTATTCTTGAAGATGTTTCAACTTTGCAGTCTTCTTTTCTAGTTATGTCAAAGAGATATGGTGAATGGTAACAGCATAGAAAATAGTGACAAACTAGAGACTTTAGCAGTAATTCAAGGGGAAGAAGTTACACAAAATTGGAGGATTAACTAGGAGAAATGATGAAAATGTTGGAAATCAGGGAATGTGTTTGTGTATATTTGGAACTTAATCTTCTAACTTTGCCAATAATTTTGGGAAATACTCGAGAAACAGCAAAGTTGTTCTCAATAATTCAGGAACTAGTCCAAAGATATTTCTGAAAGCTCTGCAGTATATGAGAAAGAAAATCAAGAAATACTGAAATATACATGACAAATGAGGTAAGCCAAGAGCAGAAAAGAGGTTCAGTGAATGGTGGCAAATGCACGGAAGCAGACACATCAGAAGTCGGTGCATTGTGAAACCTGAGAGGGACCCCTTGGTCCACAACCAGAATCCATTCAATGTCATTTCTTATTAATCATGTTCTTAGCATTTCACTTGGTTACATGTACAAAAGAACACACATTTTTCACCATATAGTAAAAAACTCCTGTTTTCTTGGCACCCAATCATCATATTCTTACTCCAAAATCTTTTTTTGTAGATTCCTTCATATCAATCAAGTTTGAAGACAATGGTGTTGCCTCATGGGAAAAGACCACAGCCACAAAGGTCCCTCTTCAGCATTGCACCAATATGCCATTGAGCAAAGAGGCCAAGGGGACTAAGAGTGTAGTAGAACATGCAAAACCACGTGCAACGCTGAGGTGGAGAAAGCGGATTGGGCACCTATTCCAGCTGATCAGATGGAAGAGGTCTACCAAGGCAAACGTGTGCCACGTGGGCAGCAAGGTGGAGGGAGTCAAGGTGATGAGGAAGGGCTGGATAAGGACTCTGACAAGGAGGAAGACCAAAGAATAAAGGGTTGCACAGAAAGAGACACTAAGCTTTTCCTCCACCACCCCCCTCCCCCCCCCCCCAAAAAAAAAAAAAAAATTGTGTGTTGAAGCTCAATAATGGTGGGCTCAATGTGAATCCCTAAAGCTATATGTTATTGAGATGGAAGAGTCAAAATAGCTTTGTCATTTTTAAAAATGTGCTTTCCTTTGAATTCTTGGCTTCTTTGTATTTTTTTGAATAGCTAGCAATTGCTGTAAAAGAAAAGCTAGTCCAAAGTGTTGTCACATCTCCCTCTCTCTCTCTCCCTCACATAAGAACACACACAAAAATTTCACAGGCAAGACAATGGTGGGCACTTGTTCCATAATTAGCATCCCCATGGAATACATCTCAAAATTAATCCTCCCCACCATTGTTAGGTTTTCACTGTAAGATCGAAGCATGCAAACGGGTCCATCAGCATACTGCTGCACCTTGTCTTTTAATTGTCTTGTAGTAGCAGAATATCTTGTTCCTTCTCATTCAACAACTACTCAATGAAATAGTAAAATTCTTAATGATAATTTTCATGGCTAAAGAAGTAAAGGCGCCCCTTGAATATTCTCTGCCCCTGCACTGCCAACAATGCCTTGACTTGTTCCTGCTGCATGCCCTTCACATATAGTAAGACTGTAAGAGAAGGGCATGTAGGGCAATTTGTTCCTAGTGCCTCCTATGGGACCATTTTCAGTGCAGGACCACCATGGATGTTGAGAAAAGCTTCAAATGGGGCGGACGAAAATGACAAGACATGATTCCCCACCCAACCTCTCTACAGAGTACCAGAGAAGACTGAATTATATTATCCCTCCATTTCTTTCTTTAATTCTTTGAAAATTTGTAAGTTAGCTCACCTGCTTCAGCTTGGACACAGTCCCCATTATCCTAAATATTTGAGATTACAGTTGAACTGATTTTGATGGGTTGTGCAATCACATGTACTGCCTTCATGAAAATGGAGAGGCAGAAGATTGGTGGATTAGAATATACTTAAATCAAGGATAATGACATTCTCCAACATTGGTCCAATGCATTTCTAGAATTCTTTTTTTTTTTTTCCCTTTCTTTCTTTCTGGAATGACAAGGACAAGGGCTTTCCTTTTCCTGGTTTAGAACTCAAAATTTACATTATTTGTTGAGGAAGATTCTACAAAAAAGAATCTTTTCATTTTCATTGTGGAACTCATGTCATGGTACAACCTCTCATCATTTCCATAGAAAAACAAAACAAAATAAAATGAAATGGTTTGGACCCTCATTTTGATGCACTAAAGCATAGCCCATTAGTCTTTTGATTTCTCTCTTAATTAACCCTATCCAATCAATTATTCATCATACTGAATGAAAGAGAAAAAGAGAAAAAGAGATTTGAGGTTGAAACATACCAATCTCATCAAAACAAAAGCAGAAGAGTTGGTAAGTCATAAATGACGGCCACCATGTCCCACAATATTAGATATATCTTCATTACATGTGTATTTCCTGAGAATCACCCAAATAAATAAATACAAGATTGATGATTCTTTGCTTCCCCTCCCCCAACTGACAAGAGGATTGAAATGGTCTTTGTTTAATAAGATGCCGAAGGTATTTGATTTCCTCCCATCATTTCTCAATTGTGAAATCTTGAACTAAATCTGCTGAAATGAAATTGAAAGCTATAAGCACATTTGGAAGTGCTTCTAATAGTATGGCATTTTACTTGAAATAGTTTTTGGCTAGCACTTGATAATTATGTATTTATTTATTTATTTTGATAAAGGTGTAGTGCTAGGGTCCAAGTGAAAATGATTTTTTTTCCTGAAAAGGGAAAATGTGTTCTAGGCTCTTGCAGCTTTTCTAAATGGACAATGAATAAAAATAGATCATACAATTCAATAAAAAGAAAGAGGGAAAGGAAGCAAAGAATGATGGACAAGGAACCCTCAACTCTCTCAATCCACCAAAAATGAAAAAAGGAGAGGGAGAAGAAAAAAGGGGGAAAATGAAGCAGACAACATGGCCAGAAGAAAGAACCAATAAAGGGAAGCAACTTTATTTTTCTTTTCCTTTGATTACAAGCAAAAATAAAAATAAAAAAATAAAAAAGAAAAGAAAGAAAGAAGGAAAGAAAGAAAAAAGGGGGATTATCCCCTTTTGTAAGCTACAAGTCAAACCACTTTGGAGAAGCACATTGTTGTGTCACTCTTGAATGGAAGGGAGGTGGTATCTATCTCCTATGTATTCATAAATAAATGAAAGGCAATATAGACTTTACAGACAACTTGGTAGGCCTTTTGCACTCAACGACTTATCCCTTCTTCATCTCCTCTTTCTCACCTTTCACTTCAAATCACAACCCTTCACATGACATGATTCATTGTATTTATCACTTAAGAGCCTACCCTTTCTCTCTCTCTCTCTCTCTCTCTCTCTCTCTCTCTCTTGTATTACCCATGCCAATAGCCTTTTCTAGCTACCGGACGTACATTGTCCACTATCTGAAATTTTATGATTCCTCTTTCATTTTGCCACAAGGGCCCATGTTACTGGTTTTGGTCTTGTTGGGAACTTGGGATGATATAAAATGGATGGAAAGTAACCAAACATTTTGATAATCCAAACTCTTTTATTTCATGCAAGTGTACATAATAACAACCAATTAACAATAGTAATAGTCATCCAGATATATTTTCTGGCGATATGGCTCTTATTAGTGATTGATTCCTAATTTAACGGGAATCCCTCCTGTGACATGCCATTTTCAAGGGAACAGGCGGGTCCGTGTATGCTCCACTGGAGATTCGATCAAAAACAAACTTGTTAGCTGCCTCAGTGTAGTGAATTCCATCCCAATTTGCTCGGACCCAAGGGCGGTCACACGCTCCGATGAATATATCGGTGCCATTAACAGTGATTGTACCTCCACAGACCACTTCATTGTTGTAGTTGTACTTGCCTCCATAGCCACAGCAAGCTACAAGTGAATGCTCAAACCCTGCATTCATACGTATAAGATGCATTAATTCAGTCTTTCAGATGAAAATATGGTTAATGGGCCTGAATTGGGCTTACCATATTTCTTGGGGTGGCTCAATAGTTCTTACTTGACTGAGTAAACATCCACGTATGTGATGGCAGCCGAGGGAAGGTCTTTTCTGAGCTGGAGAACGGCCTCCTTCAACTTGGAATTGAAGTATTGAGATATCTGATTAAAAGGCTCGGCGCAGCCAATGCTATCAGTTTGGGCCGCGACGTCTGGGAAGCTGACCAGCATGTATGGGAGGCAGCCCATTGGGTTTGTGTTGTGGATCCAAAACGTTGTTCCTCCCAAATCGTATAGACCCTATAATCATAGCATGTTAATATATATCTTATGGGTTTTAGTTTGATCAATATTTAGACTTTGGTGGCAAAACATAGAAGAACACAGAAACAACAGAGAGAAACGGCATTCTTGATAATGAAGGTAGCAGAGAAGTCCATGATGGAAGAGGAAGAAGATGGTGTTGAGATGAGGAAACAGTAAGGGAAGCTTGATTTATATACTGTGACAAGGTGGACTTTGCCACTGAATTTAATTTCTAGGACTTGGTGATATTTAAGCTCAGGTACAAAAATTTCTTCAAACTTACGTGTGATCTTTGCAGTAAGATAAGGCTGCATGAAATCAGACAAACATGACCTTAAAAGCCTTGCAGTTAACTCTAGTCTCATATTCGTTTTTATTAGTTTCTTTCACGAGCTTGAAGATTTTGTCAGATCTAAAATTTGAATATATATATATATATATAATATTAGAGAAAATAAATTCTAAACACGCTCATGGAGGCCTTGACTTTGTAGGAGCTCACAGCCTCACATGTTGCCGCCTGCCTAATTCTTCTCGACACGACACAGCATGCATACTTGGACCCGCAACTTGGAAGATAACGTTTCATAGAAATTTGTCATGTGTGTCTTTGGCTTTTCCACCACAAGTAAGGTATTGGCTAACATAGAAACAAAAACTTATGCTTCATCATCAAAATAAAAATTCCACATTCTAGAAAATGATCAACGTCCATTTCCCCATAATGCATCTCAAAAATAGTAAAATTTAGTGTTAATCACAATATTCATTCTATATTTTCTATTTTAAAAATAAAAATAATAATAAAATTAGTAAATCTTATATAAAATGTATGAATTTATCTTACATTTTTAAATTTTAAAGGTTTTTTTTTTTTAACAGTCTTCAAAAAGTATCATTTTTGGATAAAAGTTACTATTATTATTATTATTATTATATTTTTAAAAATAGACAACAAAAAATGTATCAAAACAATATCTTGGTTGGTTTAATTGATGAGTGTCTATTGTGCTAAATTCAATTCAAGGAAACTTTCAAGGTAGGTGTAATTTTGAAGTAAACACCCTATGAAGATTCTTCTATCTTCAAAGGATCATACTTAGGATATTTTCAAGTCACTATTAAATTAGACCCACGTCACCCACCTTTCTACACAGCCCCATTTTTATTTTATTTTTCATTTTTCCTCTCAATTTCCTTTTAAAACAGGCTTATTCATGTCTGTGAGACAATAATAATTTAACAAATAAAGTGCAGGTTCTGCAATAAAGGACATGGGCTTTGCCAAATATATTAGAGAGCATGAGTAGACTAAGTCTGTTGAGTTAGATGCTTATTACATACAAGAAGGGTACATTTTAGGCTACCCTTTGATCAATGCATGATGCTTATTACATACAAGAAAGGTACATTTTAGGCTACCCTTTGATCAATGCATGATGCTTATTACTTATTACCCAGAACCAGGAGCATACATTAATGATAATACCAACAGAAGTGCATGTTGGTCTGCCTTCAATATGAAGCGTTCCTATGACATGCCATTTTTAAGGGCAGAGGCGGATCTGAAAATGCTCCACTGGAGATTTGATCAAAAACAAATTTGTTAGCTGCCTCAGTGTAGTGAACTCCATCCCAATTCACTCGAAGTGAAGGGCGCTCACATGATCCCACAAAAATTTGGCTACCATTAACAGTGATGGTACTACCACAGCCAGCATCATTGCTGTAGTTGTACTCACCTCCATAGCCACAGCAAACCACAAGTGGAAGCTCAAACCCTGCAGATTATGAGAAAAGCATCATTTGTTAACAACATGGTGCATAAATGAGTTAAAGTTAGATGACACGAGCTACTATTTTCCTATATATATATATATATATATATATATCATCATATGGCTTACCATATTTCTTGGGTTGGCTAAAGAGGGAATACTTGACAGAGTAGACATCGACATATGTAATTGCAGCTAAAGGAAAGTCCTTCCGGAGTTGGGCAACAGCCTCCTTCAACTTGTAGTTGAAGTACTGAGCCACTTCATTGTGAGGCTTTGAACAACCGGCACTGTCCCTTTGAGCTGCCTGAAAATTGGCCAAGATATAGGCGAGGCAGCCGATGGGTCCTGTGTTGTGAATCCAGAATGATCTTGCTCCCGACTTGTAAATACGCTGCATCATCATGTGATTCATTCATGTACATAGTCTCAGTACTATGCAATAAGTTGTGACAGAGAAAAAAGCAATGAAAAACCGAGACCCAGAAAGGAAATGCTTCAAAACATACATTAAATCGAAGTCCCTAATCTAAGGATTACCCTAACATTGGTGGAGAAACCATTGATTATATCAGGGACAGTTGCATTGACTTCCTGGATAGACATGTTAGCAAAGAACCCTTCACCAAGATCATTCTGACCGATGTCCCACGTGTATAGAGCTTTGGGAAAATACTCCTCTCTGGGCATTAAGTCCTTGTACACCCCACCTAAAAATCATTAAAAGCCACTTAGAAAAATATCATTTATATAGCTATGCACTACAAAACGTCTATGAATGCTAAATTATCATTTACCTCGTTTCCTTATCTTTAGTGTTCTGGACTTGAATTGCACAAACTGATCGTATTGCAAGTCCAGGTAGAATGGACTGAACCCACCTGCAGGTATTATGCTAGTCGGTAGTCGGATTGTAGAAGCAGCCGTGGCAAAGTTTGCACCATTTGTGTAATTGGACCCCAGCGAATTAAGATAAGCACTGAGAAATGGTAGACCAAAACTGTTGGCTGAAACCATGTAAATTTTGACCAAGTCAATAATGCTGCCAAGTTTTGGTTAGTCCTAGACTAAAACAGTACATTTCCTAGCCCTTTCTCTAATTTTGATGGAAAATGAAATAAAAATGAATGTCTGAATTTGGCTTTTCTTGTCCCCTGTACCGATTTTATAAACACTGGCTCTTGGCCACTGAGAGGTAGATATGCAGAAAATAGGTTTAAAGAGAAGGTAAATCGTACCAATGAAATCAATCATGAGGCGACCATCTGAGAATCTGCCTGCTGGCATGCGGAAAAAGGTCCTCCCATAAGGCCAGGGAGGTTGAGAGAAGGCAGCAGCATATCCACCTGTGTCTGAATTGGAGTCTCCTAAGTTAAAGATTGCTGGAAATTTGCAATTTTCCAAAGCAACAACAGGGTTGATCACTGTGGTAGTAAAAGATAGAAGCACGCAAATACAGCAGAGAGAAGTGGCAAGTCTGGTGATGCTGGGAGACTCCATGGAGGGAGAGAGAGAGAGAGAGAGAGAGAGGAGGAGGAGGAGGGTATTAAAATGGGGAAGGAGGGAGTGAAGTTGAGAAATACCGTGAGAACGTAGACTTTTGGATTACGTGACGAAGAAATTCAAAGTGTTTAATTTAATTGAGTCAGTGCACTGCACCATTACTGACTGTACTCGTATTGTACATTTGATCTTTAGATAATTCTTTTGTGGTTGGAGATGTAACAGGTACTGACCTCAGGACCCACTTCCATGTGAACTACATGTTTGTGGGCAACTGGTCCAACAACGTACAGGCCGGAGCTGATTAAAATTGACAATGTTAGCAATAATCAGGATTAGATTATCTCATACAAGGTGTACTAGTTTATCACATATCTACGACGGTTTAAGATTTCAAAGTTCCCAGCTAATTTGTTTGAATAAGAATGGCCTGGCCTCCTTCCGCAACAAAATGAGTGGAAGAGGAGGGTTTCGTGTCTAAGGTAGCAAGACACTCGCACGTAAATGCATACTCAACGCCCACGTCCGCATGCCAAATCTAATGAGATTTGGGTTAAAATGACCCATTTATTATGACCACTTTTTAAAACTTATATTCAAATTGAGCTCTTTGATGTAACGTAGGCGTCATATCATTAAAAAATATTTTTTTTCATTATTTTAGTTAAAGTCTCGGTTGCATTTTTGAACTAAAGTCTAATTGACAACCGAGACTTCATTTTTAAACTAAGTTTCAATTGACAATTGAAACTTCATTTTAAATATAGTTTAAATATAAATAATTTATTATTAAAGTATATATTTTTAATTTCAATAATAAATTGTAATTTAATAGTTTTTAATTAAATTTGAAAGTAAAAAAAAATTATAATTGAAATCTCAATTAGGAACTCCGGCTTAAAAGTATACTATTATTTCGATAAAGATAAATTTTTCATAATACAAAAAAATTAATATCTTAAAAAACAACAAATTAAATATCTTAAATTAATAAATTATACAATTTTATATATTATTTATATGTTATATAAGTTTATTATTTTAAGATTATTAATTTATTAATAAATAAAATATTTATTTATAATATCTTCTATTTATCAATTTATATTTATTGAAGTAATACTAGATTTTTAAGTTTAAATATAAATAATTTATTATTTAAGTATATTTTTTAAATTTTAATTATAAATTGTAATTTAATAATTTTTAATTTTAAAAAAACTAATTAAAGCCTCAATTGACAACTGCGATTTTAGTTCAAAAATTAAGTCTCAGTTGATAATTACAATTTTAGTTTAAAAATGAAGCATCAGTTACCAACTAACGCTTTAATTAAAATGATGAAAAAAATATATTTTTTAATTACACTTACACACCAAAAAGGCTAATTTGAACATAAGTTTCAAAAAATAGTTAGATCTTATATATATATTTTTTTTAATAAATGGGCTATTTTTACCCAAAACTCCAATCCAATGACATAAACTGAGGGCGTGGCGAAGGAAAGTTTGTTGAATTTTGAACATTTTCCAGTTTCCAATTTGAATAGGAAAGTGGGCAAGATATGTGAATCATAGTTAGAAGGATATGTTGTGATTATGGTCATGGCTAACAGAGAACAGTGAGAACAAGGGCACAATCTGAGTGACAAGAAATCACATCGACCGCGTTATTTATAAGTTACTGGAAGTGTAAAAATAAACTTTGATAATCCAGTCTGGGAAACTGATATTTACAAGTCACCGACTCACCATCCACCTAGTAATACAAAAGAGCAAAAAACCAAGACCAAAAACAAAGGACTCAATTGCTATACAGTCCCTCATAAGAATATTCTTGGTTTGAATCTGAAGATCAGGTGAGAAGCGGAATGGCAGAGGGCTCAGAAGATGAGGGCTGCAGGGCACGGAGTCGAATGTCATATTTTCTACAAGTGGAGATGTCAGTGGTGGCTGGGGCCGGGGCTGGGGCTGGGGCAGAATCCGATTCATCCAACACAAGTGGGTAAGGAGACGTCCTGACATAAGCATTGCCAACATGGTTGCCACACTTACGGCAAAGAAGTTTGGTTCTGTGGCAGAACAAACCCCAAGAGTGCCTGGAGATGAAGTAGGGTATACATTTGAACTCATCAACCAGGGTAAATCTACTCTCATCGACTTGGAGAAATGATATGACGCCGCGTTTTATGTTTTTCCCATATTTGGAGCCTATATTCTTTGTGTTCCGATTAGAGGAGCAAAGCTTTAGTTCGTACCCACAAGAACCACAGCTGCATCAAACATACATCTTATTGTCACACCTCCAAATTATAAATATTCCATAAATAAACTCATTTCCATACCATATCGCTTCTTGACAAATCAAATTGACTGGTTCTGGGTTTGCTATCGGTTTGTAATTATAGAAAATCCAAAGACTGCTTTCTTCAGCGGTAAACCCAAAACTAGAAGAAAACAATTTTTCAAAACCTATGGTCGGTTTTTTGACAA
This sequence comes from Vitis riparia, assembly GCF_004353265.1. Taxonomy (NCBI): domain Eukaryota; kingdom Viridiplantae; phylum Streptophyta; class Magnoliopsida; order Vitales; family Vitaceae; genus Vitis; species Vitis riparia. Next base: position 2,938,049 of record NC_048448.1, on the reverse strand, counting down.
CAACAAGAAAAGGGAAAACAAAAATCAACGTAATCATGGAGAAGTTAATAAATTTTTGGACTCCTCAGTCTTGATGAACAAAATAAGGAAGGGAAAATTTTCAGCATTTCAAAAAAAAAAAAAATCTCGAAATTTTTCAAGACAATTCTTCTCCGCCAAACCTATTTTCTGGGTTGAATCGTTTTCTAGGTCAGTCATCATACATGCCTGACAGTTTCTTTTCTTTCCTTTCAAGACAATTCAGATTCAGAACTGAGTGTTAAAAGCCTGGCGAAAGGGGAGATATTAATGTTTCTCTTTCCTCTTTGGGAGATAATTCAAAGCAAAATCCACAAGATTTTTACTTCTAGGATTCCAAATATAACTACAAAGGGCAAATATTCACTTAGCAGTGGTCTAGCAATTATTCCGCAGCAGAAAAAACAATAATAAATGAAAGCGATTCCTTAATAAAAATCATATTTTGATGTTTACCAGTGCGCATTCCATCCGAAAATTTTCAATATTAAAATGGGGAAACAAATTCCAGCAAACCAGGAGGATGATTCATTCATAGAGTCAGGTCAGTGGAGAGAGAGAAAGAGAGAGTACCTGTAACTGACATCTCTTAGAGAAGAAGCAGAAAAGTCCCGGTGAGGTTGAGTTTCGTGGGCGAGAACCATCGAATTCTCCATATATTATCAGAAGGCAGAAGCGATTCAGATTTCAGAGCGGGGTTTAGACACTGTAACCGTTCTTCCCGAATCCAGAAAAGAAGACTCCACAGAAGTGAATCGGTTGCGAGAGAAACACAAAGACGTGTTTCCTTGTTGGAGATAAGGTTCTACAGAGCTTTGGGGAATCTACGGAAAAGGTCGGTGACGAGGGGGACGGAGAGATTGAGATTGATCGGAAGCTTTTTCTTGGTCTCTTCCTTCCTCTACTCTGCTTACGACCAGCGGACCCCCAAATGAATAATTTAATGTTAGATGCTGCTCCCTTTACAAGACACTTGTCCTTCTCTCTAATGACAGATTCGTACGTGGACGGTTAGGATTGCGTTTCTCCATCCACTACTCTTTCAGAAACCTTGGATGACCATGATTTGCCGGTGGGTGCATGCATTCACGATCATTTCTTTTTCTAATAGTCTTTTCTCACGGGAACAGCCAGGCATGTTCCTTCCCACGTGGCTGCAAACGTGTGGGGAAGCTGAATTGATTCAGCCCAGTCTTGATGAATTGGAATCAAACTGATCCTGGACTCTTCATGTATCTGATTCTTCGTGACTGTTTAATTTTTAATTATTATGTGTATTTCAATTATTACTTGACTTGCTTCACGTGAAAAGGTATTTGTGCTCGAGTAAATTATGAGTTCGTTATTACATCCTTACTGGATCAAGTCAAAGTTGTAGTAATTTAAAATTAAAAAAAAAATATATATATATATATATATATATTTTATACCTCAATTCCTTTTTATTAGATATGAAAACTTTGATGATTAAGAGGTGGAAGCATTAATTTTTATTATTTTTTATATAAGAAAGAATGGTGGTTATACAAATAAAAGAATAACAAATGTTGTATAATATATATTTATATGTTATTGCTATTATGCATTTGATTTTGGATATTTTTATAATTAAATGTTTCATTTTTCATAATAATCTTTGTTGTGGGACCGTGGGAATAGTAATGGAGTGGTTCCAGATGGGTTACCCTCATTTCAATTTTGATTCATTTATTTAAAATAATTTTTGTTCCTATCTTATTAAAAAAATTTAAACCAGATAGGGTGGTATACGAATTTCTCATATTCGTCTCATTATGTTTAACTTTTCTTTCTTGAAATTTATTTTAAATGTAACTACATTAAAATAAAAAAAATTATAAATAATTAAAATATTATAATTTTTTATAACTTATTTTATTAAAAATTATTTTATTTTTATTATTATTATATATTAAAAATAGAAAAATAAAAATTAATTTAATTTAATTTTATATATAATTAGAATATGATAAAATGAGACAAGCAAATACTCAAACCAGTTTGGAGTTTTAAAAAATCTCAAACTCGCCTTTAATTTATTTATTTAGATTTCATACTAGTCCCATTAAGGATGGAGTAGGGCATACATTCAAAAAATTTTGTCCCATTATCATCTCTTATTGGGAATGAAGATAAATAACTTTTTCGAAAATATAATTGTTTAAAATTTTGATATATTTATTTTCATTTCCGATATAAATCGTATCACTCTCATGATATGATTTAATATGTATTATTCATTAATTTATTTACATTATTTATCATATCAGCATAAAAGATTGGTCATTTGAATCATTGAGAGTGAGAGCAGCAAGTTGTTGAGAAAAATCTTTTGATTGATACATATAATTAATCATATACCAACAATAAATAAATAAAGGCAATTAAGTTTTGAGTGCCAAGAGGGGTGGTGCTTTTGCCCCTTGATTTAATCTGCCTCAGACCACCACAACTATTTTGACCATGACCAAAGAATGCATGTGCATGGTCTAGATATTTTTTGCCCTTTCCTCCAACCCACCCCCATGTGCAGCTAACTAAAAATTGGATATGGTGGTTTTGCATACATATATTTGGGTCTACTCCAACTCCAAACCAATTGGGGTTATCAGGTAAAGGAAGTTGTGCACAATTAAAACAGAAAGAGAAAGCAAAATGCCATTTCAAAGGAAGAGAGATTAGGCAACAAAATAGAGCGTTATTTGATACATGCTTGAACGTAGAATGTAAAGAAGTTGCTTGTAAATCCAGTCTTGTTCACACAAACAAGAATCTACTCCTCTTCGTCATCTGTCACAAATTTTCCCGACCCGGGATTCAATGCAGCAAAGAAGAAGAAAATGACATTGAAGAGGACGAGGGGTTCGATATCACTAATCGGAACTCCTGTCTCGATGTTCAGTTGTGCCAGAGCTCCCTTCCCTGTAATTATTTCTCCAATTATAGAGAAGACGATGCCCAACTGAGCCAATCTTCCCACAAACAGCTCATTCGACTTTGTGAATCCAAATAGAGGACCTTACACAACAATGAAAAGTGAAGCTCAGAATACATGTATCAGCAGTACTACTTCTATAAAAATGTATGTATGGAGAGCGTATTAGTTTACCTCCTTCCCTGAGTCCTAATGCTGATCTGAGGCCTTTGCCGGGAGGGATGACTGCCCCCTCAATTCCAGTCGGAGGGTCATCATCAACGAAGCGGCCACGGTCACCCAAAGCTCCTATGGCTCCAAGCAGGGTGAAAAGGATGAAGAAGAGGAGAAGTGGCTCAGCTTCGTAGATAGGGATTCCAGTTTCTAGATTCAATTGTGCTAGGATTCCCTTCCCTGTAATTGCCTCACCCAACAGGGATGCCTGCAATGCTCCCACATAACTCTCTCAAATCACCCATTAACATGGTCCTCCATTGGAAGTGGACAAAAAATAGAATTTTTCAAATTACTTTTTGTGATTTCTTTCTATGATTATTGTTTTATGTATGGCTTTTACACGGACACGTGTACATACAAGAGAAGCTACGAGAAGGAGCTATGTCGTTTAGTGAAATAATCAAATCTGGAGTACGTCTATCATTTCATCCAATTTAGATTCTACTGATTTCAATACTAAGCTAATTAACCACAAAATTACTTGTAAAAGCAGTGAATTAAGAAGCTGAAAATAGATGGGAAAAGGAAAATTTTCTCACAGCAAAGCCGATCATGGCAACACGACCCACGAACAGCTCATTTTTTTTGGTGAAGCCAATGCCACCAGAGGTGCCAAATATTCCATCTTCAACCTGTGGCTTCGGCTTCGCAACCTGTTACAGGGAAAATACCAAGAAATTAATAATGAACACAGAGATTGAGACATAATAATAATAGTAAAGAATGATTGAGGAAATGGAGATGGGACCTTCTTTGGAGGAGCGGCTTTGGTCTTTGATTTGAAGAGAGCAAGAGTTGTAAATGCAGGAGATGAAGTGGAGGAAGAGGTGGGAAGTGGAGGGAGGAGAAGGTGGGAGAATGGCTTGGGCCTGAGTCTCTGAAGCAGAGGCTGTCTCTTCAAATCCAGCACTGAATGCCCGGAAACGCTAGGAGTGATCAGCATGGTCTGAGCCATGGCGCCTGAGGTTTAAAATACAATTTTTTTTTCTTGGGAAAATGAATGTAACCTTTGCTCTAGCTCTGTGTTCGTCAAGCTAAATTTTGAGAACTGAGAGGTGGGAATGGAAGCATAATGAAGAGCTGAGAGATGTGGATAGGATGAGAGAGGGTGTGAAGGGTAACCAAAGTGCCCACGTCGGTGTGTACTTTGTGTTTGGGAGTGAGGTTTCAGTGTGTGCTTTGGGTGGTTCTCACTAAGTCACTCCAACCCAACCTAGTCCACCTGGCCCTTGGCACCCCAATTTCAATCATAAATATTTTTGAACATTACGTCATTATTTATCATCCTCTCAAAATGATTATTTTTCAATGGAAAAAGTATTTTTTTTAGATCTATTTTTTTGAAAAAAAAATTCATTTATTAGGTGTTTTCTTGGGAAGTATTATAAGTGATTTTTTATTTTTTATAAATTTAATTAAATACATATTTAAAATTATCACAAGTGATTATCTATTTTAAAACATGAGATGATAATTTTTTTTTAAAAAAGTAAATAATTTTTAAAAATTTAAAAATATTACTATTTCAATGTTATTTTCTTATTTTAGAAATAAATGACAAAAAATGCATTTTAAAAAACAAAAAAAAAACACATGAGATTTAATAAGTAACACCAACCATAAACAAAGTAAAAATGCAATTTGTGACTGAAACCTTCTCTAATTTCTCAAAATTCTAAGACACCATCATCCATATGAACACAACTGCCCATTAAACACCGGACTCAATCACCAATTTCCTATTTCAACAGATACTAAATCTCTGTTTTACAAATGCAAAATCAAAATCCTCTTTTTTTTTGGGGGTTTTTTCTTTTCCATTTTCCATGTACCATCAATGATTTTGTAGCTGAATCCCACTCCTACTCCTAGTTGGAGACAACTGGTTTCCAAACCCTTTAAGAGTTTTATCGGAGCTGAGATGATTTATGGATGAAGCTGAGAGGGACAAAGATGAGAATGAATTCCCATTGTTACCATTGATTGAAGGACCACAAATCTCAGCACTCATGTTGGAAGAATCAGCACTTCTTCTAGGCAAAAATGTGTCATTGGAATGCAACTGCCATGTTTCTCCACCACCTGCTGTAGAAATCACTGATTTTCCAGAGAAGTCTGCTAGGTTCCCGGCATCGGTCAGGAAGTCTTCCAGTGTTGCCAGAGATTTTAGTTGCTTCCCCAGAGATGCTATTGTCTTCTGGCACTCTGCAAGTTTTCCAGCTGCAATGGCTAGCTCCTCCTGCATTGTTATGTTATACCAGGGGAATGTTTATATCCTGCCTCTTTTAGATTGACATGGAAAAGAAGATAAGCAATTCAGAGAATGACTGACCTGCTTCACCTTTCGTTCACTATTTGAGCTTGCAGCTTGCTGAAACTCGAGTTCTTGTTTCTTTTTCAGTAGTTCATCCTCCAATTCTTGACATTTGACTCCAATTTCTGCTGACATAGCATGCTCTTTTTTTATCTCTGCTTCTAGGGAACCAACCCTTGCAGACATGGTCCTAGCCTCTGCTTCCATTGCAATGAGTTGAGACTCAAAGGCTTGCTTTGATTCATTTGCAAAATTGAGCTCCTTTTGCATCTCCTCCAACTTCATTTCAGCCTCTCTCAACTGAATTTTGGATGCTTCAATACAATCTTGACTTACTGTTAGAGCTATCTCCAATTCAGCTTTCTCTGCTTCCATTTTCTCCAACTTCTCTTCCAATTCAGCCATCCGATGAGTCATGGTTTCAAGCTCAGCTCTCAATGAACTATCTTCATTACTGGCCTGGTTAGTAACAGCTTGTGATTCAAGGCTACGGCTTCCATGCTCGGCCTGGGGCAGGGCAGCAAGTCGCTCCATCTCAAGGAAATCATCCATGAGATCAATTTCAATGGACGACGCAGGAAGATTTCTACTAACAACCTTTTCATTCTTGAATTGGTCGAGCTCAGCAATTAGGGCAGATGCCCATGAGTCTGAGCAACTTGGTTCACAATCATTCACATCAAAGCTGCTAGTCTGGTGGAGACTGATATCCACCATGTTTAACTGCTCTCCATTGTCAGACTGGCTATCAGTGAGAGATTCAATATGAAGTGAAGAAGCAGCAACAGATCTATGATCATGGATTGAAGATGATTTACGAGCCATGGCCTTTAGCCTTCGGCACTCAGCCTCGAGCTTTGCTACCTTCTTTATGCTTTCTAAATGTTGCTTGCTAGCTGTTTCTGCTGCTTGGGTACTCAAGTCTCTCTCAATTGTCCTAATCTCTAACTCCTCAGATTGAGAAAGGAGCTCAAGCTTGAGGGTTGAGTTCTCTTTCTCCAAAGCCTGAAGCTCCTCAGATTGAGAGAGGAGCTCATGCTTGAGGGCTGAGTTCTGTTTCTCCAAAGCCTGAAGCATATGGCACAGATCTGGGTCAAAAGGAACAGGAGGTTCAGCTTTAGCAGCATCTACTTGTGTCTGGAGCTCAAGAAGCTGGCTCTCAAGCTCAAATTTGGTGGATTCCCACTCGCGGGTTTTCTTCACCACTGCTTCGCTGATCTTTTCCTCCTGCTCCTCCCTTGCTTGTCTTAGCTGCCTAACACATTCCTTGAGGGCACCATCAAGACGGCTCACTCGATCTTCTAGCACTAAGTTCTCCTGAACTGCAGCCTCAAGTTGTTGCTTTAAAACCACCACCTCATTTTCAGCCTTTTCCCAGCCTATCATTTAAATAATAAAAAATTCAACCAAAAAAAATGTAATTACAGAAGGGAAGAACAGCAAAGTAATAATTACAATGTCATTCTGACAACTGATCAAGCAAACAATCCATTTCCATATGAAAATTGTGCATGTAAAATTGTATCAAAACGTTACAATGACTATACCTGCAACAGCTTCTTCAGCAACTTTGGCATGCTGCTTAACCAAATCATCTTTAGCACCAACATTCAAAAGAGCCGCTGATAATTTCTCTGTCAGACTCTTCACATTATCATTAACTTCATCACCACTGGTAGCAACTTTGGATGTAACTTCTGGTGACTGAGTGCTATGATTTGGAGATGACTTCAATCCATCCTACTCCAGTAATTAGATAAAGGGTTAATCAGAGCCAACATTACACAACCCAATAAGAATTTGAATCCATAAAATGAGAACATTGACCATCAGATTGATGGGGAGTAGCTAGAAGAAGCATTGAAGTGAAATAAGACATAAATTTGGAACAAGGTTCCCAGTCAATGCTGGAACTGAGGAATTCTATGAATCATTTACAGTTTCCAAATTTTGTTTTTTTAGTCTTGACATTGCCAAGGATGTCTTTGTATGTACAAAGGAAGACCCATTGTATCAAGATGTGCAATGCATCTAGCATATGCCTGTTAGTACACATGAAAATTCGGTTAGAAAGTAAAGTAATGGTGGTTTTTGGATACTGCATTGAAGTTTATTTTCACACAGATTTTGTATCATATGTAACTTGCAGTATAATGAGTTGTTTTTTATGAGTGCAGCTGTGAAGTTGAAGTTTTTGTAAACCATAAATATCACAACGATGCATTTGAAACACAAACACATACACAAAAGAACGTTCTCTTTCCATTTAATTAATACAGATATATATGCATCAGGGAGAGAGGTAGATGTTTCCAGAGATCTTAAAATTTTGAGGAAAGAGATCAACTCATCAAATAGATTCAGCTTACATGATAGTGAAGAAATGGAAATTGCTTAGTCAAAGGCTATGATTCTCCATGATAGTATGCTCATACTGTTAACTCTCAAGTAACCTGAGTGGAGTATCTTGGATCTCCAACAGAAATGCAAATAAGGGAACTGTAGGCAAGCATGGAATCCTAACATTGCCATAGCATTCTTCCACAAGCAGAATCCTCCAATTATTCTACCATTCACTTAAATATTTTGGAAATTTCTAATTTAATAACTAAACAGGAAATTTCACTACTTGAAATTCATCACTAAATCCAGAAGGGGAAAAGGCCACTATACATCAAGTGAATCCAACTATGATTACAATTAAATTCCTCTATGAATGCTCCAAAAGTTCCTTCTAGTTGGAAACCAGTGAAGCTACCAAGAAACCATGCATACAAGCTTGAAAATTGCAAGTACATCCTTACATGTGACTCCAGAACTTCCTCCCACCTCCCCGAATGCTAAGAGTTCCAGAAAAACTTTAGTTCTTTCCAGGAAACTTGCTAGTTAATCATAACTTCAGATCACACTGTAGGAAACTGCTTCAACCAATGTAAAATGTCTTCCGAGTCTATAAAACTTTTCCCCATTGCCAGCAACACCAGAATCAGGAGAAATGATCATATTTGCCTCATCCTATTGTAAAAAAGTGATTCACATAATCACATCTTACTGACTGCTTCTAAGAACTGCCAACAGAGAGAGAATAAGGACCTCTTTAGCAACATTTTTTAAAACAGTTCTCAAATCACTCAATTGGAATTCATATTGCCCCCAACTCCTGTTTGAAGGTCCCTTACTAGTAAAAGCCGGACATCTACATTGGGTAAACCCTTTGACAGGAGGCCTAGCATTGTAAATTTTCCACAGATCCATCAAGCTTGCAATGACTGTATGTACTCATTTACTTCTAGTTTTTCTTTCTTTGTCCTTGTGTGTAGTGCTAGGATAAATGGAAGATAAAACTTGGAGCCCTTCTAAGGTGCTATTCATCCAAAAGGTTGCATTTTAAAACCTTGGTACTGCTAATGTAAAGAAGCAGGCAATTCAGGCAAGACTGAAAACAGCTGATTCAGACAAAGAAGTTGAAAGAGACTTTGAAGTCGGTATCTCAAGAGGGAATGTGTAGTATCCATAGGCATTTCAGCTAAGAGAAACTGTTCGAGCAATTTTCTTTATATGTTTGCTCATATTCTTTTTTTACTTGCCACAGCACTGTATTAAGGAGTTTCAACAAAAGATGCGCTTAAATCCATTTTCTCTTTGATAGCCACAGGCCTATCATATGGATACTACTTCATTGTCAGAACCAACACTAGTACATCATTAAATGGCTGATAGGAGTAGCTGCTAATCATTTCCAGTTTCATGTTCCAGCAGAACTCACTGCCTTAGGATCAACTACTCAAAATATTGAGTGAATTTCAAGGGGAGATAAATCCTCAATGAACTGAAAGTAGTAGCTCAGAAGACATTACCAATGTTGCTTAGAAAGGATCAAATGTGGACTTACACAAAAAATGATCCTAATTTGAAACAAGTTATGCTTGTGTCAAAAGCAAAAGATCCCAATATCAAGAAATTAAGTTCAAGAAACAACAAGAATTTGTTTTTATAATATCGAAAGGATCAAATCTGAGATCAAATGTGGACTACACAAAAATGGAAACCAGTTATGGTCATCTCAAAAGCAAAGTTCTCAATCTCAAAAAATTAAGTTCTAGAAGCAAGAATAATTTCTTTTATAATGCAGAAACTCCATTAGCCCTGCCCCAACCCAGAAACCACATATACATGAACCCTCTCCCAAGACCTATGTTTTGGATAAGCCTGAGACTCAAACCTAGGACTTTTTGTTCCCAAGTGAAACAAGAAGATTATTTATGTCTTTAAAGCTCAGTACATTGGGCCAGGTATCCATAAGTCAAAAATCAAAGTAATGTTGAAATTATGTAACAGGACCCTTGTAACTAGGGCCTATAACAAGCCATGTCTAGCCATGAGATTTGAGCTGCTCTAACAAGGTGCAAATGCAATGCACTCTGCTACAGAGAGACCCTAGATATGCCAGAACCTACCTACACTTGTGACATAAAATGCAAGCTGGAAACCTAGTTAGATGATTTTTATTCTTTACCCCTTTAAACTTATTGGCCAAAGCATCTTTTAACATTCCATTGGGAAAGAAATTGATGCTTGGGATTTTAAACAGAGAGGTCTTTGGGATTGACAAGTCTTGGACATCATATAAAACATCCATAATAAGACACATTTGCAATTGTTAATATTGTCACTCAATGTCTTCAATCAAAGACAAATTTCAACGTGGAAGTTAATCACAATAAAATGAGATCTCTTGGGAACACTTTGTGGCATTTTATTATTTATATTAAGGACCCAAATGCCAGATTTTTATAGGGATGATGTGCTCTAGTGGTAGCCTATTAGGCAAGAGATAGGAGCAACTTGAATTGCTCAAGGACTTGGACCCACGAGAAGTTGTAGTGGTTCCACAGAAACCAGAAAAGTCCACCCGCTTGGGACAATCCAGTGGTCCTATTCTCTCTCATGCATGATTGAACAGAGCTAGTTCAGTGAAGGAATTTGGAAAAATGGAAAACATGGAGGACAGCCGAGCAACTAATACCCACCAAAGAATAATGGCTTCCGTGTATCTTAATTGACATCAAAATTCAACTCTGCAACTTCAATCTTCAAACTCTTTATAAGGAGGAAAAAGAAAACTTCTATGAAAAGCAGGGTTTCACAGAGGAAATTGTCAAAATTTTGAATTCACCAGAATATGCAACCTCCATTAAGAGGTTAGCTCAACAGAAAGAGCCGAATGCAACTATTCTAACATAATGAAACAAGCACAACAATGGATGCTTGAGACTATTTCCGGTTAATGGATTCCTAACCAGACATACACAATCAAACCAAAGGCCCAAGGCAAAAAGGGGAATCAAGAGGAAAAATGTTGTGGGGAAGGTTAAACACCAACCTGGTCATCCGAGTATCTTTCAGAGTGGGAGGATATTGATCCAGAACTTTCAGTCTCACCAGGGCTTTTCTCAGAAGACTTCCTTTTCCACAGCCATTTCCTTTTTTCCATCTCCAACAAGCTCAAAAATCAAACACCAACTAGCACATCACAGAGTGTTCATCTGCACATTCACAAACCCATGTCACCACAGTTCAATAAAAACCCACCAAAAAAAAAAAATCTTTCAAATAACAGGAAATCAAACATGAAAGCATAAAATGTACATCCAAACCAGTTTCTGCTGCTACTCATGGGATAACGAAACTCCAGACCCTAAAAAAATATGCAAAACACCTCCTCTTCAACAATCTGAGACATTTAGCAAAGAGATGACTTAGCTTATCAGCCTTTCAGCTTTGATTCAAATCCAGCCAATCACCATTCAACTCTCAACAAGAAAACCGCAACATTTTAAGACAGCAATAAAAGAAAAGAGACCAGAAGAAAAACAGAAACAAAACACATGTTGAAGACAAAGGGACTGGTAGGACCAACCAAACATTCAATCCCAAGAATGGTCTCCGAAACCCCTTTGAACTGTAAAATCCCCACAGACCCATTACTTGAATATCCAAAAGGGAAACTACCCACCTGCTGAAAACCCATTAAATCTTCCAAAAAAAATCCTCCACACGGATGAAACCAGAATCAATGAAACAGTGGCGAACATTCAAGCACGAGACATAGAACTAAAAAAAAATCAACAACACCCAATAAAATGGACCTCCCCATCAAATCTAAGAAGCACAGAACCCTCCTGACTCTTCCCCCAGAAGCTCAATGCATAAAATAATACTAATAAAAAATAAAAAATATAAGTTAGAAAGGCCCAAGAGAAAACCACCTTTGACTGGATACCAAAACCAGCCCAGAGATCAGATTGAAACCAGCAATAAATGAAAAAACAAAACCAAAAACCCGGGTTCAGATTTCAAATCGCTGAAGACATCAAAAGCCACAAAGCAACTCTGCAAAAATCTGTAGAATGTCAGTTGGAACCCTGATAGCAAGTTGCCGATAATGGGTTTCTATTTTTGGTTCTTTTTTATTTTATTTTTTGCTTTAGAAACTCCATTTTTTTTATCGAATATAAAGGGGGAAAGGCAGGAGAGCATGTGATCGTGAATAAATGAAGCTGTGAGCCCGGAATGAGACCTTAAATACTGTACACTTTTCAGCCTTCTATTTTTATTAACCATTTTTGAAATTCAGCTTCAATTATTCCCGCCCATGGATGAGGGATCTTCTGTAGCAATCTAATATTAAACTATTCCCAGTATTCCGCTTTTTTCCCTTTTCTATGTCCTCCCTTCTACTGTTTGTCCGGCCATCTCTGGCTCTGCTGTTGGGCTTGACGCATTTCTTTGAGATCTGTGCTCATATTTTTCTCAAAACACTACAGTGAGCTGCAGCCTGACCCTGCAGATCATTATAATTTATAACAAGGTCCACAACCTTCATGAAATTGGATATTTTAATTTTAATTTTTTAATAAATTCAACAAATGAGATAATCATTGAAAAAATATCAGAAGAATGCAGATGGGTCATGCAATTTTCCCACAAAATTTATGTAATTACAATAAAATGCTGTGAGGAACATTCCCATTTGATAAGGATGATCCAGAGATAATGGCTTTGTTATGTGGGCGGGCCCTGGATTTTTTTTTTTCCTGGTGGACATCTCTTCTCCAAATCATTGGGTGTCTCTGGTTTATTTATTTTCTCCAATTATTGGTAGTGTTGTTGTTATTATTGAGCTTCCTTATGAACTAAAATTTGACAAAAACATTATGCACTGATTTACCATTTTTCAGAATTTTCCTTTTTACCAATCACCAATTTCAATGTCAGACTTCTGTTTTTTTTTTTTTTTTTCATCGACCATTGTACCCATGTGAGGCTGTGAATTATGAAGAAAGCCAAGTAAAAGTGGGATTTTAGGAGGCAAACGTAGAACAAACGTTTTGTATGGAAAGTGGAAACAAGGGACCCTAGCCAATTCATAGGGTACCCATTTGCTCACACCAAGTAATCCTCGGCGGTAACATGCCCTTTTTTTTTTTCCTTTTTTTTTATGTTATTGTAAATTATTTCCTAGAATAAAAAATTTCTTTGTAAATTTAACTATGAAAAGGAAATTTTTTTAATTGTTTTTTATAAAAATACTTTATATTTATATACAACACAGAAATTCTCAAAACAGTTTCCATATTTTCAATTGTTAATCAGTAATACATATAAAAAGAAATTAAAAACCTTTAACTTTGTTCTAGAAAATTAATATATGTTTTGAAAACAAATTCTTCCATTCACTATATTTTTTAAAACTTGTTTTTTTTTAACTGGTAAAAACAATTCTATTTATTCTCTAAAAATTATTTTTTATTTTATTTTATTTTTAAAAATTATCTATAAAAAAACTGTTGGAATTTTTATGTGTGAACTTATATAATCAATTTGATAATATCATATATCAGTGTTAATTTATTTTTGTATTGTGGTCCATAATGGGACTGGATACATATTGTTACTTGATTTTTTTATGGGTTTACCCTAATTCACTTAATTGACCAATTAAGTCAAGTCGTCTAACTAAAGTGTGTAATGTGAAATATATATATATATATAGAGATGTGTTTGCATTTTTAGAAGTGTATCATTTCTTCTCTTTGGAGAGCACTCCCGGCAAACACACTCACACGCTCCATTTTGGACTGAATTTTGGGAGACAAGGGAAGAGCTCATTGATCCCTCATTCTCGGACCATCACGCACCCGGAAAGCAGATTATTGGATATCAAATGGAGAAGAAATGACTTCCTAAAGCATGAATCAAGGTAACCGGTTGAATGTTGCTATTAAATACATGCTTAATTGTTAACACGTGATGCTATGCGATTTAAATTCTTTTCAAAAACAATAATAAAGGAATTTTAAAAAATAATTTTATATTTTTGAAAATTCTGTTAAATATGTTTCCCTAAAATGTGGGGGCCCACCATAAGAATGGTGCACGAGCAATTATTAGATGTGGGTCGATTGCAATTTCCCTTTGCAAAATGCAACATATTGCATAGAGTTGTGTCAGAGGAGTGATTGATATTTAAAGTCAAAAGTATGGTACATGTGCCTCCCACTTCATGGGTCCTTTTCTACCATACCCACCCAATCTTTTCATTCCCTCAGATTTTTTTTTTCACTGTTTATATAAATAATAAATATTTTAAATATATATGATTTTTTTATTAAAAAAAACCACTAAATATACATTTGGAATAATTTTTTAAATAAAAAAAATTAATGACAGTATTTATAAATATTTGTTTTACCATGTATTGAAAGCCTTTTTGGAGCTCAAATAAATTGTTTCTTACTAAAATTAAATTTTATTAAAGTTTCCGGAGATGTGACTGATTGTGTAAATGAAAAAGATGGGGTGAGAGAGGCTCGAACTCTCGACCTCAGGATTACTCGGAAGCTATGAGACCTACGCGCTAGCCAACTGCGCCACCACCCCATGTTGTCACTGGTCCTAACATTAGAGTAACAAAGTACAAAATAAGATGGAAACACACTCCGACTAATATTTGAAATTTTATTCATTGGGTCCAATTTAGCCTAATCTTTCAATGATTTAATGGCTTCCATACGTAAGGGTGACATGTAAAATATTTTAATTTAGATTAAGTTAAGGACTTTTAACAACAACTCGACTTTATGAATAAAAATTTCTTAAAACTTTTCGATTAAATATATCAGAATGATGGTTGATTGAGTGTCTAAATGTTGCTTTTAAAGTTGAGAGCATAAGACGTGTCATCAAAATAATAACTCTTGAAGTAAGATATGATATAAAATATCATAAAAAAATTTATCTACCTCTACAGATACTAATAATTAGTATCAAAGTTGTATATTTATGTTCAAATTATAAGAGTATGAAAAACAATTATTAAAATATAATAATTTAAGATGACATCTCAACAATGACAAATCAAATGAACAAATGAATAAACTTAAATAGAACCTATAATGATGTCCCAATTAAGAGAAACAACAAAACAAATAGTAATCTTAAATTGAGCTTAAGATGACGTTTCAATTATGATAAACAAACGAACAAACAATAATTTTTCATCATAAAAAGTTTGATGTGTCTTAGATAACTTTTAGAACATGCTTACCATGGAACAATATGATATAATCTTATTAGCTATTTGAATGAATCATTTCAATGATGGTTTACTTGACTTTGCATATTCTCATTTGATATCAATCGATTTTAGATGAAATAATCAAAATCAAATTCACGTAATGTTAATATAAATTTATTACTCGAGAGTTTGTAAGTATTCTAAAAGTTTAAATAAAATTGTCAAAATCAAATTCATATAATCCCATTTTACAACATATTTGTTTTTACAAATATAAATATTCTAAGTAAAAACATATAAAATTTATTTGTATGAGGTGAGTTTAAGGATGATAATATGATCGAATTTTTTAAGTAAAAAAAGTTTTGAGGCAAGTTTAAGAAATTTTGAAACTTTAGATGAGATCAGGTGTGACTTTCTTCGAGTTGTCTCACCCTAATTATATATAATACTAAATAAAAATATATTTTAATTGATACATTTTTTTTTCCAATTTTCAATCCTTTTAGCATATTATAAAATATAAAATTTAACTTTTTATAAAAATAAACTATAAACATTTATAATACTTATTTATTCATAAATTATTTTTATTTTTAATATAATTTAAAATTTTAAAAGTAACCAAAATGAAATATTTAAAAACAAAAAACTAAACGGGACAAGGTAGGGCAAAGTCATCATACATGTTTATTTTTTACAAAAAAAAAAAATAGATAGAAATAAACGGGATATGGGATACCTACTTAATATACCAATAAATGTTAAAAGACAATCTTTTAATGAAGTATGACTCAAAGTTGAAGACGAAAATATCAGGAAAAGGAAAATATTCTGAAACACCCTCCAAAAGGATTTTTAAACTTCTGGCATCCCGTCCATGAACATACATTGTCAAAACAGCACGCAAAAAACGATTTTTAAACTTTTTTGGCACTTTGATTAATTAAAAACAATATCATAAACAATATAACATAGCATCAACAAGGTTCTATGGTGTAGTGGTTAGCACTCTGGACTTTGAATCCAGCGACCTGGGTTCGACTCCCGGTAGGACCTTACTTCTGTTTTTGAGATTTTTTACTTTTAGTCCTCTGCTTTCATACACTAACTCACTATGAATGGGAGATTTGCTCCATTTCATATTGAAATTCAGACAATTTTTTTGCTATATTTCATGTAGAAATCGAGACAAACAAATGGTGTTGTCATTTACAGCTGACATGACAAAAATGTAAGCTAATCATTCACTTCCTATGCAAAATCAATAACAACAAATGATGAAAGTTAAGATACAAAAGAACTTTATCATTCATGATGTTGAGAACTCTTCTCTCTCCTGTAAGCTCTGAAGAGATCAATACCCAGGAAAGTGTTGAGCAAATTCATCCCTCCCATCCCAAACAATGCTAGAGGCAACTCCACACCCTTTTCGAACATTGGAGAATCTCTGATAAGCTTGATTGTAATGAGAATGTGTGGGGCAAACCTTGCTACAATGAAGGTGATCCAGCTGAGGACCCATTCTGCCTTCACTGCCTTGCTTTTTGCATCACGAATACCAGCCATCCGTCTCACTTTCCTCGTGTGCAAAAAGATAGAATGCAGCTGTATCATCAGAAGAATTTTCATCATTAACATAAAAAATTAGCAGAGGCATAGTTACATAAGTGCTTAAGATAGTCAACAAGACAACAACCTTAAAGGGCAAGTTGGGTTCTTAACTAAACATGTTCATAATAAACTCTACAATGAAAAAATTTATAAGAATTGTGAGGCTGCTTTCTAGTAATAGATTGGCTATTCATAGTTCCTTAGTCTCTGTTATGAAAGCATTGAATAACATAGCATAAATAGAATCAATGCAAAATTTTGGTTTCTGTTGAAACAAAACAGGCATTGTTTACATCAGCATAAATTTAACAGTGTTGATCTGGTATTTCATTTCAGTTTAGATTAGGACCCTCGAATCCAATTCAAATCCTTGTATTTCATAATTAAAGAACTGAACAGCAGACTATAAAGCCACTACACAGCATCTGGCCTTCCACTCTAGTTCAAAGGTTTAAAAGTCTAATTCCCTCGAGTATTGAAATGCCAAGTATATATGAATGGGCATGATACCCACAAACTTTAAAAGCTTTAAAGGATGTAGATGAAGGGGCCAAATTGCCTCCACCGTCTCAGCAATTTTATGGATTGTACTTAAATAATTCAATAGGTAAAAATAAAAAGTAGAAGAGAAAAAAAGGGAACATTCAAACAGAAAAGAGGAATTAGAAATAGTTACATAGAGAAAGATAGTTATAGAGGCTTACCTCACAAATGAGAGTAAGAATAAGATAGTTGATGGTGACATTCCGATATAATGCAAGTGTAAAGCAAACAAGTAGCAACAGATGATGCACTAGGATGGAAGGGATCCAACCACTGTACAATCGGTAATGCAGCATATCCCACTGATCGTACGCAAAGTAGCCACATGAAAAGCACAGAGCTGGGTATGCCCAGGGCCAAGTGTTCCCAACCAGCTTTGAGTGCTCAAACATCCCATTGGAACCCGCCCTTATCAACTCATTGACCAAAATAAAAATCACTGCACAGGAAGTAGCACAAGTTGTAATTACAGGAACAGGAAACAGGGATCCTGAAACTGTACACAAAATGGAGAAACTTTCTCCAGCAAGGATGAATTTTACAACAGATTTTAAAGATGCACATGGCAATTAACAGGTGATCCCACCAAAAAAAAAGAGTTCCATATTTTCGCTTCTCTATTTAAGAAAAAAATGATAGGTAATGGTTTGCAAGAAGGTTGGTTTCTTAGAAACTAGCATCCATTACTTCAACCGTTAGTTTATTAGTCATACTGCAAATTTTCACAGGAAGATCCAATGGCAGTTGGATCGGAAAATAAATGAACGAAGCCTGACTCTCTGCAAAGTATTTTCTATTACTTCTGTTGTCAAATGAGTCCATTTCAATCATTCCTAGGTCAAGAATCTTGTCAAGTTTGCCTTGTCTAAGCCATTTAGCATATGTCCAAATGTTCATCTAAGCTCACAAATGGAGCAATAATTTCCTGAAACCTAACTTACCAAGGTTGACAGTGATGAATCAATGATCAAAGAAACAGCCTAGGTAAGAGGTAATATTATAACTATCCAAAAAGTGTGTGAATCAACAGGTACCATGAGGAACCACAGTATATCCAAACAAGATTGGTCTGATAGAAGGGAAAAAAAAAAATCCTCTTCTTCAGTATCACGTACTCAGTATCAGTATCCATGATAGAACAATGAACACAAGTTAACTGAAGGAAGATAACCATTTTCACATACAAAATTCATAGACCTCAAGCGACAACAAGACTGGGTTTTAAACCTTGATTAATATGGATATAAACATGTCCATACAAGTGAAGTCCTTCAAAATAGATGTGTTATTGGCCACTTATGATCTCTGAGAAGATGTGGTCCTAGATAAAGCGGTGTAGGGAAAAAAGGTCACATGGTTCAAATTGTCGATCTGCACCACTCAAATTTTCACAAGAGGTTGCAAAACCATTGAGTATTTGTTCAGTGAAATCAAAATCCTATCACAGAATGATAATAATAACATGTGTAAACTGAAGGGATGAAGAGAATATGGAAGAGGCAACATGTGACCAAGTGAAAAACAAAGTGGTAGTCGGTATCACTATGGTTTTTGTAAATCTAAAATAATATGTCATCTATCTGAACATGCGGAGGATAAGGAGGGCTTTTTTTCATATGTTATGATGAGAATAATATTTGAAATTTTATTCATTAGGACCAATTTAGCCTAATCTTTCAATAACTTAATGTTTTTTTTTATATGTTATGATGAGAAGTAAAATATTTTAAATCAGACGAATGAGAGACCCCTTAACATCAAATTATTTTGAATTGAATTATGTTTGATTAGAAATAAAGTATATTGAAGGTGAGAAGGTTTTCTTGAATAAGAACAAAGCCTGATGTTTCAAGATAAGAGCACACAAAACAAATATTCCATGATTCAAATCCCTTTAAAATTTATTACAAAATATCTTTTAATATTAATTACTTTCATTTGGTGAACTAAATATTCTTAAAAACTACCATTTAAAATCATTTTTGTCTCCCTAGAATTGTCTCTGATCATTGCCCCATTTCGCTAGAAGGCAAGACTCTTTTCCCCTTTTAGAATATGTGGCTTTTGCTAGATGGGCTCAAAGAGCTAGTAAGAGAGTGGTGGACTGTGTACTTGGTTGCAGGGTCTAACAGCCACTGCCTTGCTGAGAAGTTGAAGTCTCTTAAAAGGGATCTAAAAAGATGGAATAAAGAAGTTTTTGGTAATGTCTCTGTTAGAAAATTAGAAGTCCTCTCTCGAATTCAATTATGGGATTCCAAGGATAGAGTTAATCCCTTGTCTTTGAGGAAGCAGAGGCTCGAATGGGGGATTTGGAGGAGTACAAGAATTGTGTTTCAATGGAAGAAACTTCTTGGAGACAAAAATCTAGGGAAATCCGGTTAAAGGAGGGAGACAAGAATACCAGTTTTTTTCATAAGATGGCCAATGTCAGGGCAAAAAGGAATTTTTTATCCAAGGTGAAAATTAATGGAGTCACTCTCATTGATGAGGAAGATATCAAGTCTGGGATGTGTAGGGCTTATTGGACTTTGTTATTGGAAAATGTGGATTGGAGACCGCAAATTGGGATTAACAATTTCATGTTCTGGGGACAGAAAGGTCTAGAAGTTTAGAGGTGCCTTTCTCAGAAGAAAAAGTTTTCGAAGCCTTGTACAGCCTTTCCGGCAATAAAGTGCCTTGTCCAGATGGCTTCACCATGACATTTTGGCAATTTTCCTAGGAATTTACCAAAGACGATATTATGGCCTTTTTTGGTGACTTTTTCCGCCTTGGCACTTTTCAGAGGAGTCTAAACTCCATTTTTCTCGTTCTGATCCCAAAAAAGGGAGGTGCAGAAGAGTTGAAAGATTTCAAGTTGATCAGTTTGGTTGGGAGCCTTTACAAGTTGCTCGCCAAAGTCTTGGCAAATAGGCTGAAACTAGTTATGAGGAAGGTGGTTTCAGAGTTCCAGCATGCCTTCATTCAAGATAGGCAGATTCTGGATGCTGAGCTCATTGCAAATGAGGTTGTAGACTCCAAGTTGAAAGATAATTTCTTTAGTTTCCTTTTGAAATTGGACATCGAGAAGGTGTTTGATCGTGTCAATTAGGATTGCCTTCTGTCAGTTATGTCCGAGATGGGGTTTGGGCAAAGGTGAATTAATTGGATTAAGTGGTGCATCTCCACAGCTAATTTCTCAGTTTTAATTAATGGAACCCTTTCAGGCTTTTTTCGCAGCACTAGGGGTTTGAGACAAGGCGATCCATTATCTTCTTATCTCTTCATATTAGTCATGGAGGCTCTCAGCCAACTATTGTTCAGAGCCAGAAGTGGGGGTTTCATTGAGAGGTTTAAGGTGGGAAGTAGTAGTGGAGTAGGAAAGGATCTACTCCATCTTTTGTTTGCTGACGACACACTATTATTTTGCGAGGCCAATAGTGAGCAACTAGGATAATTGAGTTAGGTGTTTTTATGGTTCAAGGCGATTTCTAGTTTAAAAGTAAACAAGGATAAAAGTGAGGCTATCCCTATAGGAAGGATTGATTCT
This sequence comes from Vitis riparia, assembly GCF_004353265.1. Taxonomy (NCBI): domain Eukaryota; kingdom Viridiplantae; phylum Streptophyta; class Magnoliopsida; order Vitales; family Vitaceae; genus Vitis; species Vitis riparia. Next base: position 2,917,285 of record NC_048448.1, on the reverse strand, counting down.
TTGGAGAATATTGTTTTGGTGATAGGGTATAGAGTTGGGAAGCTTCCTACTTCTTATTTGGGTCTTCCCTTGGGTGCCTGACCGAAATTCTCTATTGTACCAAAATACTTAACCTTTTTACGTAGTAACTTTGATCAAGAAAAACTAGAGAAAGAGTCACTATGGCTTTTGTAGTATTCCGGGTATCGTCCTCAAGGACTGGCTTATGAAAATTGTCAATACTAAAATAAATGAATTGTTTTTGTTTAAATCCTAAAGTGAAAAACAATATGTGAATAATGTGAAACTAAGTAAAAGAAATTAAATTAATAAAATAAATTAATATTGATTTTAAATTCAATTGATTCAAGTTTGGGGTTTTCCACAATCCAACCTAGGGTATAGAAATTAGAGAAAACAATGGTCTTTTAAGTAATATGATCTTAGGGTTTTGGGATCCTTGGCCGCTCGCGATCAAGTTGAGTTCTATAACTCAAAATTGCATCTGAAACCTAATTTTTCCTTTTTAAAATAGATCCTTAAAACCATCAAATGAATGAGATTGATTACCAATTTAAGATTTGACTTTTTAACCCTTCCTACTCCTTATAGCTTTGTTTAGGGGCAAATAACGGTAGAGAAGACAAGGACAACTAATGATCAAGAAGTACCAAGAATTACTAGTATCAAGTAATAACCTATCGTATCATTCCCTAAAGGAACTCACAAGGATAGAATAAAAAAATGATAAATTGTCACCCAACCAATAATTAATCTCATTGTTATAATAATTTACCCATTGTCCCTATAAGTTTCCTATCCCTTAGGTTTTCATGCTTCAAGCCCCAAGTTGGCTCTTAGCCTCTCATGGGGGTGATGTCACATTCACAATCCATAATAGGGTAAAAATCCATAATTTGAATCAAAAGAAACTAAAAACAATATATTTAATAAAGAAAAAAAAGAAAACAAACCAAAATTCTCGTCTTCTTCCACCTTCAATGTCAAACTCTCCAGAAAAAAAAATCCAAGATCTCTAAAACCTAGAATTGAGAGAGTTTATATAATATCATCAATTACCTAACATGTGGCACACTCTCATTGGCCATTTATTACAAAATAATTTCCTAAAAATGATTAAAAAATAATAAAATGGTGATTTCTAATCGTGTGGGGTCCACTTAGGGCGGATGGAGTGCTCTAGAAGCAATTCCCCAGGTAGAGGAGGCAGAACATCAAAGTGGCAGTGGGTGAATTCGAAATTGGTGTCATTTCGAAGTGGATTTCGAAATCATAAGTTGAATTTCGAAATAACCCTCCAGATTGGTGCAATTATCTTCAAATGGCCATAACTTCTTCATTTTAGCTCCGATTTGCACACTGTTTGAAGCGTTGGACTCCTGACTTCCCGAGCTTCGAAACGATATATAGTATGTATATAATGGACTCTAGAAAGTGCTCTAAATTTGTCCTCAAAATCAGAGTATATAATGTCATCAGATTTTTGAGTTCTAAATTTCCATGCAGCTGAATCTTGCTTCATGCCTCATTTGCCATGTTTTCTTGCCTTCTTTCTTACTACATAATGGTCATTTCTCATCTTCCAAACTCATGATATCCTCGTCTTGCCTTTGCTTACGATCCATGAGCCTTGACTCACTTATTTCCTCATTTAGCCCTTTCTTGATCTTTCAAAATCTAAAGTGATTCAACTTACACCATTTTCTTCCCTTGAACCTGAGATAAGTCTTCAAAGTACAAATTGAACTCATGGCTAGGGCCTTAGCATTGATTTAGGTTAAGTTGGGTGACTTGAATGTCCTTTGGTGCACAAATCATATAGAATATGTGCCATTAGAGCACATATTTTGGCTCCAATCAGTGCCCTTTTCAAATCATCAAGGGTGTGGGACGTGGTGAAAGAGAGATTTAGAAAACGTTTGTCCTTCTAAGGGGGAAAGACTTACTTTGATAAAAAATACTCTTTCAAGTCTTCTAATTTACTTTTTGTCTCTCTTTGTCATTCCACGGAAGGTGTGTACAAGATTTGAAAAGATTCAAAGAGACTTTTTGTAGGATGGTGGTCCCTTAGTTTAATGATTGAGAAATGGAATAAGTGGAGGGCTTATTCTGGAAATTGCATCCTTTGGTTTTGCATAGAGATGTGGAAGATGTCTTTAGCTGGAAGAATAGCAAGAACGACTCTTTTTTCTGTTAGATCAGCTCCTTCACAAGAGCTTCTAGTAACCCTTTTCCTTGGAATATTATTTGGAGGTCTTGGGCTCCAATGAGGGTAAGTTTTTTTGCTAAGGAAGCATCTTGGAACAAAATCTTGACCATTGATTAGCTCAAAAGAAAGAGCTGAAATATGCCGAATAGGTGTTACTTGTGTAAAGTGGAAGAGGAAACCAGTGACCACTTGATCTTATTTTGTAAAAAGGCTACAATGCTATGGAGCTTGCTTTTCTCTTTATTTGATGTGCAGTGGGTCCTGCACTCCTCAATCAAAAGGAATTTTGATTAGTTGGCATGGTGCTTTTGTGAGTAAGAGAAAGGAAAAGGCTTGGAGGGTTGCCCCCCTTTGTTTAATGTGGACCTTATGGAAGGAAAGCAATGAGAGAGTGTTCAATGACACATAACGATCCTACCAAGGTTTAAAACTTTTTTTTTGGTGCACTTTTGTGAATTGGGGTAGAGTGTATTTAGAGGATCATTCTTTGTCCATGATTGATTTTATAAAGTGGCTTTTGTCTAATCAGGTGAAAGGTTTTTGTCTTTCTTTTTGCCTAACTCTTAGGCATTGTTTGTATACTTCGTGTGTACTTTTTTCGCGCTTCTAGGCATTACTAATACAAACTCTTATTTACCTATAAAAAAAAATAATGTTGCTTTTAAGGTTGGGATGAGTCATCCAAATAATAACTCTTGAAGCAAGATATGATATAGAATGTCATAAAAGGTTTTATCTACTTCTGTTAGATACTAATAATTAGTATCAAAGTTATACATCGTATGTTCAAGTTACAAGAGCACGATAAATAATTGTTGAAATATAATAATGTCACACTTAAGCTCAAAAGATGAGTCACCCAAATAACTATTACATTAGCCTTGAGGGAATGAGTCACCCAAATGGCTCTTAGCAGGTTCATCATAAAAGGTTCGACACACTTAACTAACTCTTAGAGCAGGCTTGCCATAAAAAATGATTAGATTTAATATTATTAGCTCTTTGGATGAGTCATTCAAATTATAGTTTACTTGACTTTGCATATTCTTATCAAATGCCAATTGATTTTAGATGCATAAAGGAGGTTTTTCAGCTACAGCAGTAGGTGACCGACAAAGAAAACCAATGATTATCAGCTGTTTATATTCTTTCTGAGGGTATCCCAACTTAAGCCTTTTGTTATGTTGGCAATCGGTCAATTGACCATATTAATGTCATTAGCTGAATCATTAGTTCATCAGATTCTCAACTGAACAAAGCCATGTCTTGTAATTACAATATTGGTGCTATATATTATAAAGAATAGAGTTGAGGACTTCGTCAATATGCTAGTAAGATGTAGTGTTGATTGTGTCTTAAAATATCGCCTTAGCCTAGTTATGGTAAGTGGCTTTCCACTCGGGCAAGATGGACTTATGGAAAGTAACTTTTAACCCATGAGAGAGGATTCCAATAATGTGAATTTCCTTCCTTCTAGCACTAGGGGATGGATCATGATGATTGGGGAGTTCTCTATCTTTTATTAGTTCACTCAAGGAATTGACGTTAACAAACTTTAGTTATGTTGTGTTAGCAGAAGATTTAATGCAAACATGTTAGTTTAATAACACAGATAAAACAATCACACACACGGTACACAAGGTTTTAACGTGGTTCGGCTAACCACGTCAACATCCACGGATGAGAGAGAATCATTCCACTATACCATAGAGAATATCAAAGAGAAAAGAATATTACAACGAGTCTCTCGCTCCACCGGATATCTCCATTCTTCCTCACATCCTTATCCACCTCGTAGTCTTTACAAGCCCATTACATCTCATAACTTTTTCTCCTTATGACCTAGAATATTTATAAAGATATTCCAACTAACCTTCCTTATTCTAAAAGGAATTTCCATACAATATTCTTTACAAAAAGAATCTATACTAATTAGGAAGTTGGGAGACTTTCCAACAAGTTATTTTAACAGATTTTACCCAATGAAAAAGTAGATGTATGTGAGATGATTCGTGCATATCTAGATCAGCCATCGACAAGCAGAATATTCCCATGGTGCCAACTATCACCTTCAACAAGCCCATATCACATTTACATATCATAACTAGGCAGTCTAGGCTAAGATGAGACATAACTTAATATCATTTTCATGAGTGCCCTGAATTACAATCACTTCTCATTTAATTCTCATGGATGGGGGTTTTGAATTTGAGACAAGCCTTCTCATTCAGTTGGGAAAAAAACCCAATTCTAGCAAATCCTTTCCAATTCTCAGGATGAAACAGAACGCGGAAATTAACATTTGATTAGCCTCCCTTTCACCTTCTCTTGCTTCCATTATTAATCAAACAATACCTAGATCAACGCGCATAATTGACAAAAGAATTAAAAATCCAAAGAAACCAGAAGAAAAAAAGAGAGTAGAAAACATGCTTAACCCCACATTGGGGCCAAGCATCGGAAAAGCAATGCCACACACACAATTCTATCCATAGACCCAAAGAAAACCCAGAAGACTAAACGCCAAATAAGCACCACAAAACATTCAGAAAATGATAAAATAACAAGCACCCAATTCCAGGAAAAAGCAGCAAAAGAAAATCCGGGGAGCTGACCTGAAGCGGAGGTGATGGAGGAGTGGAGGAGGGAAACGCAAGTATTGACCAGGAGAGGGTCCTTGGAGACCCACGAGCGGATGACCCAGTTGGCAAATTGATAGAAACAAAAGCCACCAACAACAGAGAGTAGCTCCCTTCTCTTGTTAAACACAATCTCGAACAACACAGAGATCATCCATAGCAGCAGAGTCGCCAAGAAGAAAGCTCCTGGAGCTTTGTTTTGGCCTTGAGGTGCTCTTGCCATGAGTCTTCTCTTCTCTCGCTCTCCTCTACCTCTTCGCCCCTCTTGTCCTGCGACCCACAGTAACAGTAGCAATTAATTCAACGCTTTTGCCACAGTCCTCTTCACTTTACTTTTTCCTTTTCTGGGTAGGTGAGTTGATGAGAAAAGTAAAATCTAATTTTCGTAAAAAAATTAAATAATATTTTAATAATAAGTCTCAATTTTAATAAATTATTATTATTATAATAAAATTATCAAATATTTTATTATAAGAAATCCAACATTTTACACCAGAGGATTGAGAATGAAATCTAGGGGATCCGACGTGGCAGGATATGGGGACCCCAAAAACGGAGGATACACTTTCAGAAGAAGCAGACCATGTGGTTGGAGTGTGTGCCACGTGGGCAACATTCTAGTCCACGCTCTTCCACGTGTCATATCCTGGCAGGCCACCCGAGATCGCGCTCAATACCAACCTCTTATCATCAAAATCTCCCGACGCTGGAGCCATCGCTATTATATTTCTCTCTCTAAATTATAACCAGTTTTTTTTTTCTCTTACCCCTATTGGCCACCTTCAAACGCCAGCCATGACCATTGTGGCTACTGCTGCTGCCCTCTCTCTTCCATTATCTCTATGCCCAACTTCTAAGATCAACACCAAAAAGGTATGTTTCTGTCTCTTTTGAATATTTTTTAAGGTGTTTCTTGGATAAATTGATCTGGGTACTTGCTAAATGTAGAGGAAAGTGTGGTTGAAGTGGTTGACTGGTGAGTTGAGTTGTAGGTTTGGTTGTGGTACTCACCGGTAGAGCTTGCAGTCCAAGCAAGAAAGTGAAACTCAGGCTAATATTGATTTTCTGGATACCCAATCAGTGTAGAGAACAATATAGTTTAGTTGGATTGTTGTAATATGTATTCAGACCCAAAAGAGGGGAAGAAATGAATCAATAAGAACCCAAAAGCTATGTTTTCTTGTTTGTTTGATAAATTATATGGGCAGTTGAATTTTCGGGTGGATTGTGGAATTTAACCCCAGATGATATGAACTTTGATTTGTTATCCTGATAACTTTGCTTTGGCGCATGATAAATCTTGAAGAAATTTGAGTTAGGGTTATCAGATTTGTTGCTTATATCATGATGGGTGGTGCGAGGTTTCAGGGTGTAAGACGAGGGCTTCGGGTGTTTGCTGTATTTGGAGAGGAAAGTGGGTCAGTGGAGAGGAAGAGCACATGGGGCACAATCTTTGATGTGGAGGATCCAAGGTCTAAATTCCCACAATCCAAAGGGAAGTTCTTGGATGTAAATCAAGCTCTTGAAGTAGCTAGATTTGATATTCAGTACTGTGATTGGCGGGCTCGGCAAGATCTGCTTACAATCATGCTCCTCCATGAAAAGGTCCCCTCTTGTTTTCTATCCTCCATTTTAATTTGATTTTCTAATGTCTGTCTTCCCTTTGATTTTTTGTTTGTAGTTCTATAAATATAAACATTGAGTCTGATTTTTTGTTTTATACATTGAAATTTTTTGAATTTATTGGGGAATTCTGAATTGAATGATGTGGCCGTAGGTTGTGGAAGTTCTAAATCCTTTGGCCCGTGAATACAAGTCCATTGGCACATTGAAGAAGGAGCTTGCAGGGCTGCAAGAAGAGCTAGCACAAGCTCACAGACAGGTCTGGAAAAGTTTTGGTTGCTTTGATGCAAATGCTGTGACTTAGATAAATCAAGAAGCATCTCACTGATCCATCATATTCTTATCAATGAGTGCCTACATAGTCACACTAAATCTGGATTTTCCAGTTCCAATTGGTTATATACATGCTTTGAAACTGCAATCTCATGGCCCTTTTTTTTTTGTTCCTTGTGACTCTGAATAACAGGTTCATATATCTGAAGCAAGGGTTGGCACTGCTTTAGATAAGTTGGCTTACATGGAAGAATTGGTTAATGATAGGCTATTACAAGACAGAAATACAGCAGATTCAAATCAAACTTCAACTTCAACTTCTCCTAGTACTTCCACAGCATCTCTTGATATGGTAAAGAGAAAGCTTCCCCAGAAAAGTTTGAATGTTTCAGGTCCTGTTCAACCTTACCATCCTCGTCTGAAGAATTTCTGGTACCCTGTTGCTTTCTCCACAGACCTGAAGGATGATACCATGGTAAGCCAGTTTTCCAAACATCTAAGGCTCATATTTAGTGATTAAATACAGATTTTCCACATTGTGGCTAGTCAACAATGTCTAAGTAGCAATAAGAGAGGAGGCAAACATTTATAGCTTATCTGGCCTTGTGATAATCTGTGAGTTTTCCTTGTAACAGTTTTTACCTTTTTCTGTTTCAGATTCCAATTGATTGCTTTGAGGAACCGTGGGTTGTCTTTCGTGGGAAAGATGGGAAACCCGGATGTGTCCGTAACACCTGCGCCCATAGAGCATGTCCTCTTCATCTTGGATCAGTAAATGAGGGTCGTATCCAATGTCCTTACCATGGTTAGTAAGAGGGGAAGGAAATATGCAAAAGTTTACCTGTTTTGCTAATAAGAACAGCTGACAACATCAATTAGTAATGCATAAAGTAAAAAATATTTGTTTGCTCATGTGGAAATTTTTGTGATGGATGAACTTCAGGGTGGGAGTACTCAACAGATGGGAAATGCGAGAAAATGCCGTCAACACGATTGCTTAATGTAAAAATAAAATCATTGCCGTGTTTAGAGCAAGAGGGAATGATCTGGATTTGGCCTGGCAGTGATCCTCCAACAGCCACCCTTCCTTCTTTACAACCTCCACCAGGATTTAAAATCCATGCTGAGGTATGTTATCAATGCATTCAGATCTTTCTGTTGTTTGAATACTTAAAAGGCATTATTGGTCTCCTCATTTCTATCATTATTTTTTGGGAATTGCAGATTGTCATGGAACTTCCAGTGGAACATGGGCTTCTTCTGGATAACCTTTTGGATCTTGCACATGCCCCTTTCACTCATACATCCACCTTTGCCAAAGGATGGAGCGTGCCTAGGTTTGTTCCTGTCAATATTACATTTCATGGATATTTTGGAGGGCCCATTCAGCTTAAGTTTTGTATTATCTGAATTCTCAGCTTGGTAAAATTCTTGACACCTGCATCTGGACTCCAAGGATACTGGGATCCCTACCCCATAGATATGGAATTTCGACCACCTTGTATGGTGCTGTCAACCATTGGTATCTCAAAACCCGGGAAATTGGAGGGACAGAGCACCAAGCAGTGCGCGACACATCTTCATCAACTCCATGTCTGCTTACCTTCATCAAGAGACAAGACAAGGTTACTGTACAGAATGTCACTGGACTTTGCTCCTGTGCTTCAGCACATCCCTTTCATGCAATATCTCTGGAGATATTTTGCAGAAAAGGTAAAATCTCCTTCCCACTAATTTCCTCAAGATGACATAGTAGCATGAAGTTTAAGGCGCTCTGTTCTTGTATCTGCATTACTCTGGTTAAATGCCATATGCGATCCACCCTCTATCTGCACAATTTCTTGACGTGTGATTTTTTTCAGGTGTTGAATGAGGATCTACGGCTTGTAGTTGGACAACAAGACCGGATGTTGATGGGGGCAAATGTGTGGAACTGCCCAGTATCATATGACAAGCTTGGAGTGAGGTACAGGCTATGGAGAGACGCTGTGGAACGAGGAGCTAAGCGATTACCCTTCACTGAATCAACATAAATGCAGCTTCAGCTACATATTCTAACTTCAATTACTGCTCCTTCAGAACCAACCCCCAAGTACCCAACTCTGCAGACCATCAACTATAACTCCTTTGAATATATTCTGCAGTTTGGTGCCCACCAAGAACATCCTTCCAGTGCGACCCCCAACGGCAACTGTGAATTAATATGAGGCAGAAAATAGATGGTTCCTACAAGACAAAGCCCCTGTAAAATAAATTGATTCTGTACACTACCTTCATTTTTGTTTCGTGTACAGTATCAAATCCATTTTTTTTTTTTTTTTTTCATCTTTTGGTACTTGTTTGGAGAACAATGGAATCATAAAGATTGCTTTCCAGCCAAAATAAGTATCATTGATCTCTGAGCCAGTGTCACTGTATAATAGCATCACTCTGTCCTCATTTTATAAATGAAAATTCATCATTCTCAATTGCTCGTAATTCCATCTCTGTCAGATGTACATAACAACCGCTATTTGCCCAGTTAGTCAGAGTGTCATTCAATATGAAGCACAAGAAAAGATAAGTGTTTTATTAATTGATATTATTAAACAGCAAAACGGTCCAAATACAGCAAACAAACACTAGGAAGGAAAGTAGGAGAGAAAATAAGAGAATTAGAGAGCCGAGCCACAGAAAGGGCAGAATCTGAAGTTAGATTCAACAGGCCGACCGCAAGAAGCGCAGCGGAAAACATCGAGGAGTGGCCCTGTACGAGTAGGAGGGGGGAAGAAGAGGAAGCAATCGGGGCAGTGCATGAGAGGCTCTTTTCCAGGCCACCGCCATACGGGCACGAAGAAGAGTTTGAGGACCTTTTCGTAGTCCACCAGATCGGCTCTAGACCCGCAGTTTATACATTTTCCGGCACTGCTCTTCAGTACTTGCCGGACCTGTTGTTCTAATCCTCCCACGAAGAAGAAGAACATTTTTTCCCTTTAGCTTCGCCTCTCCCTCTTCCCCTGCTATTCAAGGAAAATTGGTTTTTCTGGAGTGTTCCGGGATTCTCTGGTGATTTGGGCCCAGACCAGGCGGTCGGCCCACGAAAGAAGGCCGCGCACCGTCAGCCGTCAGGCTTTCATTTCTAGGTTTTATCTCCATTTCTTTGCCACGGATATTTCTACTTTCTAGCACGTCTTCCCTTTTGTGTTTTAATTTAATTATGAAATGATTTCTAGAACTGTCAACCAGACGGATCATAAGAAATACTAAAATGGATTCATCAGTTCCTTCCCCCTCAGCTCGAAATTTACATAGAAACCCACAAATAAAAGATTACAAGATCGACATGAAAATATTTCTCGATAATTTTTTGTTTTTTAATTTTAGAAAGAATTTGTTTTTAAAAATTTCTAACATTGTTTGTTGATTATTTTTTAGAAACAATTTTTTTTTTATAAATGAAAAAGATAATATTTTTTAAAAAATAATAAAAGTTGTTTTCACCCTTTTTTTTTAAATAAATTTAAAAAAAATCATAAAAATAAATAAAATTGAACATGACATTATTCCATTTCTCTCTCCACGATTTAATACCAATATTAAAAATCTTCAAATATGATATTCCTTTAAATTATATATATTTTTATAAAAAGAATTTAACTTCTTTAGATTTTTCATTAAACAAATAAATTTTAAATCAAACTATACTTAATACATAACATTTATTAATCTTCAAAAATAATTTCAAACTCAAAAATCAATTTAATTAATACTAAAAAGTCATGGTCTCAATAATATTAAAAAGTCATAAACTAAAATTTATTTTAAATGTCTCGATTATATATATATTTACAATTTTTTTTATTAATCAAATAAGCTTTAAGCAAAATTTAATGCATTAAATTCATTATAGAGTTTAATAATTTTTAAATATAACTTAAAATTTAAATAATAATTCAATAAATATCAGAAATTTATGAACAAAAATAGAATAATTGTTTTCTATTTTTTTATTGGGTAAATAAGCTTTAAATTAAATAAGACTTAATGTGTTGAATTCATTATCAAATTTAGCAGTTTTTGAAAATAATTAAAAACTCAAATAATAAACTTATTAATACAAAAAATTTATAGATAAAAATTGTTTCATAATGGCTTTATTATTATTTTTATGTACATAATTATATTTTTATAAATTTTCTCACTATAAAAGTAAATTTCAATCAAGTGATACTTTGTATTGAATTTATGAATAGATTTAACAATTTTTAAAAATAATTTGAAATTGAAAAAATAGATCTAATCATTAAAAAATAATACATCAAAACTAATATATTATGAATCATAACTTTACTATTTCTCTGCTACACACAATTATATTTTTTGAATTTAGATAAATAAATTATAAATTAAGATATAATTAATAATTTAAATTATTTAATAAAATTTAAAATTTTTAAGAATAATTTTAAATTCAAAAGATGAATCTAATTAGTTGTAGATTAAATCAAAACATTCTACAATATTATATTCCTCATTATTCATTATTTATTTTAAATAAAACATTGTTAAAAATTATTATTATTCATTTTTAACAAAAAAAAAAAAAAAAAAAAACGATGTTTCTAATATATACCAAAATAGTATATTTTTATTTAAAAAAAATTAATTTATAATTTTATTATAATATTATTATTCATGTTTTACTAAAGACTATTTATTTTTTAATTTATTCATAATTACAGAACTATTTTGATTTTTAATAAAACTCAAATTAAATTAAATTTATATTATATAAATTGAATTTATAATATTTTTACAATATCAAAATAAAAGAATTATTACTAAAAACAACTTATCCAAACAGGTTTTTTTTTTTAAATGTTTTTAAAACCAACTTGTAAAACCCACTTATTTTTATAAAACATTAGAAAATTATTTTGTATTCTTTAACTTATAAACAGTTTTTTTTTAAAAAAAAAAAGTTTAAAAAAACATGATCAAACGGTCTTAGTCTCATAAATTGTATTTCAACATCAAAATACCCAACCAATTGATGTTTAAATAGGATGATTACATAGAAAATAACATCCCTCAATAGATATTATAGATTCTTAGGACTACTCTCATCCACGTTCAACCTTGCAAGATCATTAAACCAAAGCTAAGCATCCTTATTATATGCATATATACAATAACCACCATTAGACAGTTTGTGATAGAGAAGACACTGTGGGTAACAATTTTTAAGCTGGTTTCCAAACTGTAAGCACCTCCTGAAACATTTCCAGCATCAGTTCCCTGTCAGCCTGCCTGAAGAAGTTATTCATTTCCTCTCTAACATCATATATCTTACCAAAATCGAGTAAGTACATCAAGCATCCTTTTTTGAGCTTGTTAAGCTGGTAAAGCCATGCTTCCTGCAGCCTCTCCAGGACATTTCCTGAGTTGATGTCTTCCAATAGGCTTTCCTCACAGGCATCTTTTAGGTCTGTAATGTCATACTTGTTTGCCGCTCCCAGCAGTGCCAGCCGGTGCTTCCAGAAATCCTCTTGTTTTATGTTGCCATACAAGTAACTAAGTAGAGCCGTGCAAGATTCCAGAGACAAGTCTTCTATGTCGATTGTAGAGGACGACTTCTCCTTGAGGTTGTGAAGGAACATGCTTTGGAACACAGGGGAACTTGCTGATAAAATTGCCTTGTGAGCTCTTAGAGTGCCATCAGCAGTGTTAATGGTGACATCGGCATGGATTGCCTCATTAAGCATGCGAGAGAGGCACCGAAGAGTGCTTTGAGCTGCTAGAGATTGCATCACTCCATCACTGGGCCATATTGAGCTGGCTTCCCCACCCTGAGTTTTAGCACAAAGCCACTTGGACTTCAGTGATATGTGACCTTCTCTACTATATATTTCAGAGGAAGCATCTTCCTATTAATTTTATTCCTTTAAATGAGTTAAAGAAGAGGGAAAATTAAAGGAAACATCATTCAATTTGCATTTGTTAATCACAACATTTTACTGTTAAAAGAGGTTCTTGGCTGCGGGAGAGTACAAAGGAACTCACATTCAATGGGCATATCTTCAAGTCCAGAAACTCGACATCAATGACGAAGCGGCCATGAAAGGTGGAATCGACAGGCCAGACAAAGTCATCACTGGTCCGAAGCAGTCTCTCATGAACTGCAGCATGAAGCAATAGAAAATTAATGAATATCCTTATGTGGTAGCATGTAAAATCAGAAAATAATTATCAATAATCTGCAAAATGATGGGATAAATTTTTTTGCATGATTCTGCCAAGTAGATAAGAACAAGGGTTTCATAATTTTGTGTTCGTGAATGCTAACAAGTCAAGCACATTATTTTAGTAGCCAAATAAAAATTTATCCAAAAGCATCTAGAAAAATGTGGATACAACTCAAGTATACAAGATGCATTTACCAGCATGCTAAAGGCTCACAAGAGCAAGAAGCAAAAGAAACAGCAACTCCTTACCAAAGAAACCAGCATCAGAATCCAAAGAGATGCCAGACCAACAAAGTACCGATAAAGGTATTTTTCACCATTACCTTCAGACTTTCCTCATCCTCAAACATCTTCTATTCCACTCTTTCCAAATGCGTAAATCAAGCACATATTCCAACTGTTTTCGTAAAAAGTCCAGCACATATCCCACCTGATCTTATTTCCCTTTGTTCTAATACAGTCATACTTGTACAAATATATCTTAAAAGCAACAAAATTCCAATTGTAACACTAATCTTCCCAGAACATACAAGTCGATCACGAAAACTTGCCAAGTATGTGGACTTGTGATACCGTTTTTTTTAAATGTGAAGGACAGTGATTCTTACATTTGGTTGTTTTTAATATTCTGATTAAGGAATCAGTCTTGTTCCCTATCCTTGCTTTCACTCTTAATTGAGAATCAATGTAATTTTGCAATACATATTTCCTTAGGGAGAAGTTGCACACTGCTTTAACACATGGATTTGTGAATCCAAGTAGATCATACTCCCCTTCGTCTGGTCTTCCATCCCCTGTGGCTTATTAATTATTATCATCTGTGTCTTTTGATTCAGTTTTGCCCACACAAATCCCAGTATTTTGTTCAGTGAACTTTAAGATAGAATCAAACATAATTTAAATTTCAGCACCAAAATCCCAAACCATTCAAGAAAATTCCAATTGCCAGTAAAGGAAAAAATCCACGCAACCCACGATTTAATAAATAAGCACAATAGAAGTTTATCATCGTCAAGAAACTATATACATAGAAGAGAGAAGAATCAATAGTAACGGAAGTGCATACTAGGGGAGATGTACGGCCTCCTGGAGGCGGCGGAATTGGAGACGCGGAGAACGAATCTAGCTATAGGAGGCTGTTCTTTTGAAGCTCTGGAGGGCTCCGGAAATAGACGAATATACATATACCTATTCTTCTCAATAGATAAGTGCCTGAGATTCCAATCAGGACACAGACAAATCAAGCTCAATCCAACCCAGAAACCAACACAAACCCATCGTTTCAAAAACCAAAACAACACATACAACTATCAAAATACACCATAAGTGATCACACAGAGAGCTGAGTCAGAGAAAGTTGTACCAGTTCCAGATTCCGACCTTGAATGGATCGGACTTTTTGAAGGAACAGGGTCCAAAGTTGTCGATCCTCCACTGAGCTAGTCTCGAGATTGTCTCCACCTTTGAATCCCCCATCTCCACCTCCTCCCTCTCTCTCTCTCGTCTCTGCAATCCGCGCCTTACAGCGAGAAGTGGACTCTGGTCTCAAGCTTTCAGACGATGCATTTTTCGAAGGGGAAAAGTCGGGCAAACCAAAAGCAATGCACAAATGCAGAACAGCAGAAGTCTCTGACGTCAAAGTACGCAAACACCCTTACAAAGCCTCACCCTTTTGTGTCGTTTTGAGGATACCGATGTCATTTCAAAAGTTCACTGCGCTCGTGTCCCAGTTTTCGGTTACTCATTTTTATCAGGCGCGAACACACCATGATACGGATCAAAATTGTGACACGTGTCGAGATCTTAAGATATATATTTGATTTGTTGCTGTTTGGAAACCGGGGTAAGTCTGGTATATACCAGGTCAACTGAGTGGGTGGGCTTGCGATTGGCTGACGTGGGTTCCCACTTAATCTTATTATTCACGTATTCTTTTATCTGTTTGGCCATAAAAGCATGGCCGACCATCTCTTGAATAATCTTCTTTCTTTTGGAGGTTGCCTTCCTTTTCACGGTTGATGAATCTTCTTTATTAAACCCAAATCACCCTTTCATTGAACTTTTTTCTTTTGTATTAACATTAGAACCTTCTTAATGAAGAAACAAAAAAATTATTTTCTATTTTTAAAATATTATGAATAAAAAAATGTGAAAAATGTCTAGCAATATATTTGAGAAATTATTAAAATTATATTTTGGATTATTTTGTTTTTTTTTTAATAGAGTGAATGCCTTTATGGCATAAAATTATGACTTTAAACTAATATTTTTCACCTCTAAGTACAATTAGCTCTTTTTTATAATCATTCATATAGTGGATTTATATAATATAAATGTTTATTATGTTGTTATATTCATATATCTTTCATAATAAATAATTTTTTGTATTCTTTCATTTGATATTTCGTGTCCTTAATAATGATTTCATACTCGTGTATCTTTAAAATAATTAAAAAATATAGGTTGTATTTTAAATACATGACATAAGGGAACAAAATTTATTTGACAATCCACATAGATAATAAATAAATTAATAATAATTTTATATTCAAAATATATTTTTTCAGTATTCAATGGGAAAAATACGTGAAATGAGGGGTTCCACTAACTTTAAGCTTCAACTAAGCTTCTAATCTTCTTTACGCTTGAATTTCGGCTTCAATTGGCTCTTACACAATCTCTTCAAAATTCAACTCACTTGAAGGCTTTAACATTCAATTTACAAAAATGAACTTCTCTCAACCTAGCTCAATGATAACTCAAATACAACTCAAAATTATGATGGATCATAAAGGTGTACTAAAAGATATGCAAGTGAAGATTTAATGCACCAATAAAGAAATGAGAACTTTTAAGGTAAGAACAAATGGGTAGACAAATAAATGCAGATGCTCTCTTACTCATAAATGAAGTGGAACTATCTATTTATAGGTTTCTAACCTAGAGAGTAAAAAAAGTCAAAAAATAGCCTCAACCGGTTGAGTTGGGGGTCGACCGGTTCACTAGCTGTTAGAGCATTTAATGCTTCGGCAGGTTATTGTCGCTTCAACTAGATTTCAACCGGAGGTCGACTGATAAGGAAAGGCTACTGGAAGAAAGAGTGTGTTTTTTGCACTCCTCAATCGGACCTCGATCGGGAAGAGGGAACCGATTGACCAGTACCCTGGCCGGTTGAGCCAGTTGGCTAATCCCTCGACCGGTTCACAATTTTTGCCCCGAAAACCTAAATTTTTATAGTATTTTTTCTTCTAACACTTAGGCAATGCCTTTAGGTAAATTAATATGTCAATTTTGAAGTTATTTGCTTAAGGTTCAATTGATAAAACTCGGGTTTTAATGAAACTATAACTTTAAATAATAAACTGACTTTTTGAAAGATGCATGAAATTGTATGTAAAACCTAAGTGCACAAATGCATTCATCTTATATTTGTTTCATATGATTAAAGGTTTTCAAAACGTCTTAATCTTGTATTCATTAGGTCATTTGATAAATTTTCAAAATAATACATGAAATTCTTAATAATTGAAATTAATTAGTAATTTGATCATAGTTTGCTATTATCAAAACCTGATTATGAGAACATTTGAACTAACAAAATAAATTAATCATAATTAAAATAATTATATATTACATAAATTTGTTATTTATTATTTAATAAATAACCTTATTACTTTTTAAATTGATAATTATAATTAAATAGGATCTGTTTAACAATACTTCTTCTTAAAATTTTAGGAAATAAAAAAAATATTAATCCTATTTAAATAGGATCTCTTCTACACAATATTTCTTAAACTCTTAAGAAACTAAATAATAATTATATTCAATAAATTAAAACAATATAAAAATAAAATGGAATAATAAATTTGTCAGTACAAATTTTATTAATTTATTAATTTATTCGTGTGTCATGTACTTTTAAAAATAAAATGGAATTAACATTTGAGGTTAGAAAAAGTCTATATCTCAAATTTATTTATTTGGTAAATATTAAATAATTATTAATGTTTTTAATTTCATAAATATTAATTTTAATTTTTAAAAACTGAATTATCTTATACCCTATATTTTCTCAAAATTATTTTAAAAATATAATTTTCTTTAAATGAACTTGTTTTTCTAGCTTTAAAAAAAAATTATTATAATCATACAACAATAATAAAATTTTAACAAAAAAATATTATCCGTTGTACCTCATAATAATATATATTCACAATTATCTAAATAAAACATAACTTATCAACTATAAAATTTTAAAAATAAAAAAAATAATAAAAAAAAAGAAAAAAAACTAAATAAAATTTAAAGTATTTATATTACAAATACCTCATTTTTTTTCCTACCAATTTTATATAAACCAGAGCTCTAAATGATTATAATTTATTAAATTAATAAATATAATTAAACTATTGTGTACATACATTTTGTCAATGATGAATTTTCTCATTTTTTAGAAAAAATGCACCAGCCTCTTTGCTTGCGACAACTTAGAGCATAAATAAATCATAAAAGAAAAAAATATACATATATATATATATATATATATAAACAAATAATTATTCTTTCCATAATAAGAGAAAATAATAATAATAATAATTTAGCAAAAAGATTAATAGCTCCACATATTTTTTTAGGGAAAAAAATGTTGGAAAGAGAAAAACATAAAATTTTATGGGGTTTAATGGAATAAAAAAGGTATTAGAAAATTTAAAAAAAATGAACATTAAAAATAAGAAATGACTCTAATTGTAATGTAGGAATTAAGAGTCAGAACAAACATCCTATTTATTTCCGTCCTCATTTTTATATTTAGATAAATTTTATGAAGGTGATAATGAAATAGAAAATGATTCTAATAGAAATCAAATTAACCTTTTTACTTAGTAACAAAAAATAAAAAAACTCTCAAAATTTATTTATTTATTTTTTTAATGAAAAAATATATTTTAAACTACGTCTAAATGTATTATTGTCAATTTATTTATTTATTATTTTCATTCTTATTATTACCAAATATTAAAATGAAAAAAAATAATCATTTAAATATTGAATTCCTATGTTCATCCAAATACTAAAAATAAATTCATTAAATTCATTTCCAGTCACAAAAAAAATGAAAATAAAATATTCATTTTCATTCTATATTCTCATGTATCAAATAACTTAAAAAGGTAAAAGATAAAGAAAAATATAAAATGATACAACTACGAATTATCCATCTAATCATTATTGAACAATTATAAACTAATGGATAAGAAATGTAAATTAGTTCATAATAAACTAAAAGATAAAAAGGGACTAGTAAATTTTGGATTTATCAAAGCACTATTTATGTTTTAAATTTGGATTCTAAAAAATAAATCAATTCAAAACAATTATTAATTTTTATTTGTTTGATTTTTATCTAAATTTATTTTTATTGAGTAATGTGAGAATGAAAACTTAAATTATGATAATTTTTTAAAGGAATCATTATTTAAATTAATCAAATAAAATAATGATAGGACACAAATACATATAAGTGAGACGATAAAATCATTTTATGGAAAATAAAAAAATTGGAAAAACTCTTCACTCATTCATAAATAATATATATTTTATCATATTATTAAATGTCAAATAATGATTAAATAAAAATAATTATATTTAATAAATAAAGACTAATTTTAATGACATTGGGCCTGGACAAAAGTTTCCTATCCTTAAAACGAACGATCATATGTGGGCCTTAAATGGGTCTTGAGCCCAATCTTTTTAAACACGCAATTGGAATAAATTTATGTAAGTTGATGCCGTCTCGGTGTAGAATCTTTTTCTTACCTTGAAATGATGAATTAAATAAATCAGCTAAAAATCTTGTGGACAAGCAGGAACCTTTAAAATGAAGGAATCCACTAACGCGGCCCAACCTCCAGGCCCACAGAAGGA
Source organism: Vitis riparia (assembly GCF_004353265.1). Classification (NCBI taxonomy): domain Eukaryota; kingdom Viridiplantae; phylum Streptophyta; class Magnoliopsida; order Vitales; family Vitaceae; genus Vitis; species Vitis riparia. Next base: position 2,898,386 of record NC_048448.1, on the reverse strand, counting down.
GAAACCAGTAGGCAGTAACCACATCATTATGTCAGTTATTCTGATGCTTTAGTAATTCTGAGTAGCAATGGAGGGCATTATTGGAATTTCACGTTGAATAATCATAGTCGTCCATGGTCATTATTCACTCTCCTCAATCATCATCATCATCTCCGATCCGATCTGCTAATCCGCGTTTTATCTCAGAAGAGAGGGCTTCCGATATCCCTGTAATCAAACATGTCTACCTTCAGCGGCGACGAAACTGCTCCCTTCTTCGGCTTCCTTGGCGCCGCCGCCGCCCTTGTTTTCTCATGTAAATACCTTTTTTTCTCTCTGCTTCTTTTTATTTTGGTCTTCATGCTTTATTTCCTTTTTACCCTGTTTGGTTCACTGGAAAATGTTGTCCCGAGTTATAGCTGCATGGCCCTGTTTGTTCCGACGGATAATGGTTAATATATCATCTTGTAGCACTGGGAGGATTTATACTCTCCGTTACATTTCTAGGGTAGGAGTGGAAATAAACGGAGTCAATTGTTTAACTGAAAAAGTTTCCGGGAATTATGTTCGGTCGAAATGAAAGCAATCGTCGAGAAAAATTCCGATGAAACAAAGTGTTGTATTTTCCCACATCGGAACTGTTTCCTGTGGAAACAAATGGGGCTTTTTTCTTGGAATGTTTCTAATGGCTTCTTTACTCAGGCATGGGCGCGGCCTATGGGACTGCAAAGAGCGGGGTGGGTGTGGCCTCCATGGGAGTGATGCGACCGGAGCTCGTCATGAAATCGATTGTCCCAGTTGTTATGGCTGGAGTTTTGGGCATCTATGGGTTGATTATAGCCGTTATTATTAGTACCGGCATAAACCCTAAGGCCAAATCTTACTATCTTTTCGATGGTTATGCCCACTTATCATCTGGTCTTGCTTGTGGCCTTGCTGGCCTCTCTGCCGGTATGGCAATTGGGATTGTGGGAGATGCTGGAGTTCGGTAAACTCTTTACTATAGCATTTTTTTGTTTTTGTGATTTTTTATGGGTATTTGATTTACCATATGATGCTACTATTTTCCATTTAACTTTGGTTATGCTTTGTTTGGTTGCCGAGAAAAAATAGACAAAGAGTAGGAAAACTGTTTTTATTAGTTTTATTGGTTCGGATAACTGTTTGTGCTAGTTTTATTGGTTCGAAGGAATTATAATTTTGGATGGTAGCTTTTCATTATTTTTTACTCGAAACAGAACACCCCTCTTCACTAAGCCTATTGCAATTATTTAGCTTGGTCCAGTTGAGTGTTTTCATTTTCTCAAACAAAATCAATCTAAAACATGATGTTTAGGTTTTAATTTGTTTTCTTTTAATTGTGGCAACCAACAACTGAGAATGCTTTTGAATATTTGATTTCCATCATGTTACTGTCACTTGACCAACTTGAAGTAGATTCATTTTGTAAATATCTGAATGTTTTTTTTTTTGTTACTTTTTTGGGGGGTTGGGGGGGTGTTTGGTTGGGTTTTGTGGGGTTCAAAACATATGCAAGAATGATACAACACCACTTTCTCAAACATATCAAAATGTGCCAGTGACTAGCAAACGATATCAATACTCTTCCAATGAAGTCAATGTACTTAATTGACTTCATTGATTGTTGGATTCTTGTTGAGGTAAGGACTAGTGTTTTTTGTTTCCTTTTTCTTTTTTGCTTGTGCCTTTTGGCGGGTATATGTTTTGTGTATTTTGGTGCACTCATGTTGGAGCTCTTTTTACATAATGCTCTCTTTATCTACACCTATCACAAAAAAAATTCTCCCAACCAAAACATTAAAACCAAATAAAGTTCCTCACCCACAACTACCATGTTGGAATACTTCAAAACTTCCATCCACATCAATGCAATGAAGTAAATCATATGAGTTTGGTTTTTTTGTTCTTTCTATGTTTGTCTCTCACTAGAATGCTTTATGAGTTTGGTTTTAAAGAGTAAGGAGTCATAATCGAGGCAAGTAATTGTCGTTTTTAAATGCAAGATTCACTTGGAACCTTTAGCAAGAGGGCACTCAGTCAAGTCAACTAGGCACCTGGTGTGCTTTTCAGGCAAGCTTATCAATAAGCTAGTTGCCTGACCTTGAGTTTGATGGATTGTTTTTTTTTGGGATAAATAAAACCAAATGCATTAAAAAAAATAAAAATGCTACAAGGTGATGGATTGGTTTTTTACTTGATTCTCACAAGTCAATTTAACTTGAGACGAGTAACATTTAAGAAATCTGCAGTCTAACTATACAAACTAATTTGAGAAACGTAGTTCGCATGGGTGTGATGTTTTGCTTTGCAGGTTAAGGATGGGAGATAATAACTAATGGTTCACACTGGGATGAGTCATGGGACAAGATGTTAGAATGATCAAAAGATTCTAGACTTCATTTACTGACTCATTATTTTGACGGACAAAAAAAATTTGAGATGGGGTTAGAAAAGAGCTTAGAAGTACCTAGGTTTTAAAAAGTTGACTCAATAATCAAATTATAGATTATAAGTTCATAACCCTAGCCCATTTCCCATGTTGGGCAGAACATTCCAAATCTTAGTCCTGATGTTTTGTTTACAGTCCAAACATGCAAGAAAATCGGTCCCTGCATAGAAAATGGGTTTAGAGGATTGGATGATCTATATAGCATAGGTATGTGTATGAGTGTCAAACATGGGTATGTGTGTTTGATCCTTCACAACTCGAATTTTAGGATATAGGAATTCAGCTAAAAAGGACCCAAAAAAAGCGTACGGGTGCTGGGATACAACTAATAAAAAAAAAATTCGATTAGAAATAAATTGGAAGTGAAGATATTCTTTTTAAAAGCTCTCATCTTTCTCTCTAATCTTTTTCTTTTTCTTTTTTCTCTTATCCCTAAATATTTTTACAAAAATTCTCTTTTCAGCAAATTCTCCTTTTTTACTTGTGTAATTATTTCTAAGAAAGTTGAAAGAATAAAAGAATATCAATGAAAAAAAATCAATCACACCCAAAGTAAAATAGAAGTGTTCAACAAAGATCCTGTATACACACCCTGTCATGCCGTGTCAAAGTATGATGTGTGAAATTGAAGGATCCCAGTACCATAGAAGGTGATTTGCTGGTTTTATGGTTCTATACTCTTTTGATTCCAATAGCTAAAATAACTGGATGATCAAATCATTTCATAGTGTTGAAATGAAATTGATCTGATGGTCATAAAAGTTTTCATGTGTTCTATTCACAGATCATTGTCCAGTTAGGAATGGGAGCTCAAAAAATGGACATAATCTTAACTTCAGTTTCTGTAGCAGTGAAATTTATATGTGAAAATTAATTCTTAAATTTAGAAAAAATAAAAGTAATTATTAAATTTTGGAATAAAAGGGTATGGGTAGACAAGCTATTCAACTTCCTGAGACTTTGAGTCAAGCTACGGTTACCAAGTAGGCAACTACTTTTGTGATCTGTGACCTGGATTGTGTGACTGCTTCCCTCATATGGACTTTCCATTTCACTCAACAGCCCCCACCACAACTGCAATCCATTTGTTCTCCTGTGCCCTTACCAAACAAGATCCTTATATCTTGTTAGGGAAAACTTAAAAAAAATTGAATTGTATTGGATTGAATTTAATAGAATTTTGAGAGATTTTCCTTAGCAAATAGGAATCTGCTACTCTCACTAGAGCTTAACCACTATATTAAGATATTTAAATAGCTAAGAAGTGGTTGGGTAGTTTCCATTTATGACATTAGGCTTAGAATCATGATTTGCGAAGTTTGCATCTCCATATATTGGGTGTTTCTTCCAACTGTATTGAAAGAGGGAGTACTGAAGATGTTTAGAGGCTCTGTAAGCTCAATGTGGACTTAATTCTGTTCTTAGCTCTTCAACCCATGCAAACTTCTATGCCTTGTTTAAATCTGTTGCCTTACTCCTGCATAAGTCTAGCATTTCAATGCCTATAATTTAGCTTTACTCCGGGAAGTGCACTGGGACCTGTTAAAATTGTATAATGTGAACCTGCTTGATGATGTACTCAGGATAAAATCATTTTTATTTTTTTTGTTCTTTTTCTTTTCTGTGACTTCTCCCCCCCTCCCCCCTCATTTGAAATGAAACATCAAATCCTCCATTGATGGTGTTGTATATGTTTACCTTTTTTTCCCTGTGTTGGGATTATTTTCAGGGCTAATGCACAGCAGCCAAAGCTGTTTGTGGGTATGATTCTCATCCTCATCTTTGCTGAAGCGCTTGCTCTTTATGGCCTGATTGTCGGCATCATTCTTTCATCCCGAGCAGGCCAATCTCGGGCAGAGTAAAGGAGTTGAAGACTGGCATTTTTCTTGGAGTACTTAAATTATTTTTAAAACGTGGATCACATACTCCTACTGGATGGTTATATGAAGACTTCAGAGGTCCACCTGATGTCACTGTTGGACCTTTTGTATATTGAGTTTTATTCAAAATTCCCCAGAATTGCACTCTATGCTGATAAATTACATTGCCCTTTATGGAGCATTAAAGAAAACCTGACTGATGATTGTGATGATTCTCGTTATGGATGATTTCACAGAGATTTCTTGTTTTAGCAGCTAGCCTTGTCATATGCATTTGACAACATGTGGCATATGATACTATAGAACATGCATGTTTATTAAGGCATTATGATAATTTGTTATAGTTCTTTTTAAGGGTGGATCAGGATGATCGTTTCTCTGGGACTGCATGTTGTTGCCTTAATTGATATATATATATATATATAGATAGATATATTAATGTTATTTTAAAGTATATTTAATAAATATTTTTTTAGTTTCTTTTTTAATCACAAATTTATTTTTATAATGAAAAAAAATTATTTTATCAAATAAGTAAATTTAAAAAAATAAAATTTGATAAAAATAAATAAATATATAATAAATAAGATATTTATATCTTACATCTTAGTTTAGGATTAACACATTTCATATAAAAAATATGTTAAATAATATATCTCATTATTTATCATTTTATATATAGAAAAGATATATAATAAAGGGTAATTATCCGATCATTGAAATTAAAATAGGATAAATTATTTTATATTAAATAATAGGATAACTTATCTTATTCATTACTCATATCCTATTTCATGTCATGCCCAGACAACTAGCATATAGCCTCCTAACATGAATTAGGAAAGTTTTGAAAAAATATTTTTTGAAACAATTTTCTTTGATTTTCTAAGAACTTCGAAAATTTGAATTGTTATCAATGTATTTTCAAATATGTTCTTAAATTGATTTTTAATTGTAATATTTTATTCTATTTTCAATCATTGTTGATCTTTATATAATTATTATTATTTAAATAATTTCAAAAAATAAGTGAAAATAATAAAAATAGATTTTTAGAAAACATCTTTTTTTTTTGGAAACAAATTTCTAAAAAACTATTTTCTACACAAAAATTATCAAACCTTTTTGTGAGTCTAATTTTTGTTTTAATTTAACATTTTATTTTAAATGATGCAATAATAGGTTACAAAAATTAGATTTTTTTTAAATAATAACTTAACGAGTATTTGATAAATCAATTTATTGACTTAATATTATTAATTATTTAACTTAAGTTATTAAATTGATGAAGTATATTTGATAAAATAGATGAATATCACAAAGTAAAAAATAAATTTAAGTATTAAAATAAAATAATTAATTTATTTTGAATTTTTTATGTCAAAACTCTTTTATCTCATTTACCATGTTTAAAGAAAATATATTTTATAGGGGGAATTTTTAATCATAATGCATTTCCAGGCGGCCAAACAGATCCTCTAGATTTTAACCCGTCTAAGCCTTTATATAGAAGGGGATGACGAGAGACAGAGGGAGAGAGACATGGCAACAAGCAGAACACGCGGGGAAGGGTCAGAGGAGCCAAAGGTGTTATGGAACGAGACCCAACATAGGTTTGAAACAGAAGACAAGAAAGCATACCTAGAGTACGTGTTGAGGGATGGGGGCAAAGTCATGGACATACTACACACCTTCGTTCCATCTTCCAAGAGAGGCTTGGGCTTGGCTTCTCACCTCTGCGTTGCTGCCTTCAATCACGCCAAATCCCATTCCTTGTCTGTCATTCCCTCCTGTTCCTACGTGTCTGTATGTTTTTCTTATCCAATTCCTTTAGTTTATGAACTCTTTAGTTCTGGGTTTCCTTTGACTTTATTTCTTGATTATTTCCGCCCTCTTGTGTGCAATGAGTTTGTTCAATTTTGGGTGATAATAATGGGTCTATTATCTTTTCATTCATTTGTTTTTATGTGAGTCTCTTCCAAATTGATTTGTGCGTGATCATGTTTTACTTCTGGGGCTACATTGACTACTAGTTCCCCGCCCCCCCTTAATATGAAAACTTCGTGATGCAATTGTATCGATCACGTTTTTATCTACAAACTCTGATCAGTGGGTCTCTATTATCTATATTTTGGTAGATTTAAATTGCTAGAATTGCCTATTTCTTTGTGACTGTTATGCTTATATGGGGCTATGCCTTGATATTCCAAAGCCCTGTTCATCTTTACAGTGACACTGGGCTTTGAACTTGGATGAATTATGAAGGGGCTTTGATAGGCATAGAACTCCCATGTCAGACAAAAAATAAATATATTATTGGTTTGAAGAATGTCTCGAGATTCAGGCAATTGTAGATGATATAACCTGCTGATTTACTCATTATAAAATTATAAATAATATGGTCGAATGCAATCGCTCTCTATGCATAGATTAAACACATGCATGTGTACCGAATTTCTGCTAGTACTTAGGAGACAATGAGCTCCTTTAGTGATAGGTTATCAGTTAATAATTGTCATCCTGTTGGAATACTTGAAATTGATATTATATTAGCCATTGCGGGGTTCCAAGATGTTGGCTTCCCTCCCTCTATTAGGAATATATTTCACATGCTGTTTAATAAAGAATCTCTAATAGAGTTCTTTTGTGCCTTTGCATTTCATTTTGGAGGTCTATCTCTATTTTTGCAATCCAATTTTTGTTATCGGCACTTCCATTTTAGCACAGTTGGAGGCAACCATTTTGATGAGTTGGTATTTGTGTTTGATCTTTACTCACTACTATTTGCAAAAATGATCAACATGATATAAAAGATTGAGAATCGATGTTTTACTTGTTGATAAGAATGGCTCATAAAATCATTTTCTATACTATTGATTTTTTTCTATGGAGTTTAACATGTATAAGCCTTAGTGACAGCAACTGATATTATGAGCACCTCATTGAGTGCCTCTGTTGGCCCAGTTGAATCATTTCACACTTTTAAGTTCTGGCTAGACAGTTCTAGGTGTATTATCATGAAATGGATCTATTTTATTAGTGGAGCATATAGTTCCAGATTCTTTTCAACCAAACAAGGGAAGGTAATGATTTTCTTGGGCCAGTTTCTAATTTGAATTTAAAAAGTATTGGTATTTCAAGTGAGATTGTAAACTCTACTTTTAAGTTTTGAACTACATTCTCACTACCTTTAAATATTATACATTTTCATGTAAAATAAAATAAGATTCTATGAAAGGTATGCCTACCCCAAAGGGAAAAAAATGATTCTAGTGAAGTGACATCTTATGCTAAATATTGATGCTACAGTGGATTAATAAATGGTGTTAGGTGATGAATGTGCAAACAGTTTTTCTTTAGCATCAAAAGAAACTTATCAGAACAAAAATTGTTATGTTTTTTTTTTTTTTTTTCGATGTGGTCAAAGATTGCTGTTATGTTAAAGATGGGAAATCAGTGAAGCACAAAATGCATAGCAAGATCTGTGTACCCACCTCCTCCATCAAGGGGGAGATGAAAATCAACGATTTGTAACATTCGGTTTGCAAACGGAAGCCTAAAAATCTTCTGACTCGGAAGATTACTATAACAGCTCTGAGGTTATGTACTGACAAGTATAAGATGATTACTGAGACCTGCAAAACCAGATGGTAATGTGGTTCCCTTCCAAGGGATACGATACTGTCCTGATCCCATGCAGTAAAACATGGTAGCTGTGAGATGCTATCCATGGCAAAAAGATACAGGAAAATTGTATGCTATCTGGTCATGTGTGATGATGTTGTCTTGATCTAATCATGTTATGATAACCTAACCTAATACTCTGTGTTTTACTGCTTTTATATACTGTAGAGGAGATATGATTGCAACAGAAGTATTATGTTGTAGTTCTTACAAAAAAATGCTTATACCTCATCACATGATGTATGAACTCTCATCATAGGTAAATAATTTAATTATGCAGTAACCTTGGATTACTTTTGTTAGTCAAATCATTCATGGAAGGTTATGTAGGTTTAAAAAGTTTTTAACCACTTTCATTGTCTTATACAATAGAAATTGTTATTAGATATCCATCTCTCTTTTTTTCTCCTTTTCTGAGTCATATTTTTTTTATCAGTTTTTGTCAGTTGAATTAGTACTTATTTGGACATGGATGCAAGCATATCCATGTGTAGTAGTGCAATTTTTGAGTGGAAATTTTGAGCCCCATGGTTTGTGTCAGTTTTGACAAATTGTTTGGTTTATTTGGAATTGGAATGCTATCGTGTATTTGTTCAGGACAGATATATCTGGCTTGTTGTTCATGGGAAATTCCTCATTCTTTAGAAAATTATTTTGTTATGGATGCTTCAACCTCGTAATGTACAAGTTTTAGACATTGGTTAAACATGCATTTCTCATCCATGGATGTTGGCAAAAGAAGCAAAACCAGGTAATTCATTGTATGTTCTTTGATGCTTTTGTATGCTAGCCTGCACTGAACTATGTTGAAGATGCCCTCACATAGGTCTTTCCCCCAGCCTCCCAGCAAGTAATGTAATTCACATAATTTAGGATAACTAATCGGTATTTCTTTCTTTATAGTGAGAACTGTACCCTGACTGTTAAAACCACCGACTTTGCTATCATTTATCACTTGGAATTTGTGTTTGTTACTTCACTCCTGCATGCAGTGCAACATGCTTGAAACTCTTGTGCATACCCAAGCTTTTGAAATGCCAGCTCTACTACAATTTACAAGTCATTTATAACTTCCTTTGTAATGATGAGGTTTTTGGCTTGGCAGGACACTTTTCTTCCGCGGAACCCATCTTGGAACTCTCTTGTTTACTCAGAAGAGCCCAAATCTAGTATGTAAAAATTTCAGCCTTTGACATGCTATTGAAGATGTTTGTAAACTCAAGTGGAGGTTGTGAAGCATTATCTGTTGTCAACATAAATTAGTTTCTCTCATTTGCAAATACTCCTCTTCCGAGGGAGATATATTTTCTGCCTCAATCATCCAGCAAATAATATATCAAGTCATAAGTCTTTTCTTTGAGACTATTGGAGTTTCACTCTCCTCCACTTGTGATAATAATGGTATAATGGTATGGGCTTCACTTAACGCCTTGTTTGTTTGTTTGTTTTTATCTTGGTAAGTGTCTCACACAACAGCTTACTGATGAAGTGCAATTTGTTGCTTTCCAGCCATGTTCTAGACGAGAAATACATAGCCTAGAAGTTTTCCACTGTCGCCCATTTGGATATCATCTTGTTTTTGCCTTCAGCTATCTTTATTAGTATTATCAAAATTTTATTAAATATAAAATACTTATATAAATTAAAAACTTACATTACAACTTTTTTTTTGGATTTTATTTTAAATTGTTTTTAAAATTAAAAGTCTTTTAATAAAAATTATGTGGAAAAAAAGAATGAAAGCCCAAAGGAACGAGCTTTTAATTTTTTTTTTAAATGCGAGTGACTTAAGCTTCTTGCCAGACACACCTGCAACTTTTCTGTTTTCCTCTTCATCCAACCTACGTAATCCATGACATAATGACAAGTAACTAATTAAAGCAGTTAAAACTCGAGTCACTGAACAAATATTCTGATCCAGTTCATATAAACATAAGTTCCCATCATACAAAGGTGAAAGCAAGTTATGAAACAAGATGAAACGATACAGACCTGCATTGGGTTTCATGGGATGATTTCCTTAAAAATGCTAAATAACTTCCTCACTAATTACACACCAGCAGATGAAAGCACAAAAGGCTTGAGGATAAACTGTATATTTACAGGCATATAGATAGGAGTCTGATCGAAGTTGAAGAGAGCACAAAATGCTTGGGGATCTAATGTATTTTACAGGTTTATGATCCTTTCTCATTCTGGGTATCAGCCAGCTACATAGTAATCCATCTTATCCACAGGCAGATTCAGATCTGATGTTTCCACCTGTACCAAAACAGATACAAAGCCAATTTGTTACAATATATGGTTGATAGCACGACATATGATGTGAAGTTCAATTTTATTTCATTTTCTTCTGCATTGGTGGTGAGGTTGGGATTAGAAGCAAGTAACATTTGACTACAGTCGATCACCTAAGGAAAGACTTCAAGAGAATAATTTGGTGAGGTAGGGGTCAGGTTTGTAAACATGAAATCTCTGAATTAATTCTGAACAAGAAAAGAAAAATTCCAAACTTAATTGAAAATCCTGAGGAAGTTTTTTTGAAGATGATCATCATCATTAGTGAGGCAATATCCAGAGTGAAATGGATGTGTACCTCTTCAAATGGAACAAAGACAAAAGCTTTCAGACCCCTCTTGTGTGAGACTGCAGGCACATCTGGGTTGTGTGTTTCATCCTCCTCCCACCCTTCAACTACCCCAAGGATGTCCTCATCAGGTCCGTTAACCTCATTATCACTCACACCACTTGTAACAAGTGACAGAAGATCCATCCGATTGTTAGCCCCTGCTGTTGTTCCTCTCAACCTATTAAAATAAGCAACTCAGCCATGTTACTCACAAATGAAAGACATTGCAAACTGTCAAAACATGAATTTGCAGTCAAGTGTCCCATTTTGAAGTAGTTTTCGATAAGCATGGCTGCCAAAAACACCTATAATTCAATAAAAATAGTCACCCAAAGTGGCATTTCTTTCTCAACTCCTTTTCTTTTTGGCCGACAAAAAAATTCCCATGAAGGCTTCTCAATATGACAAAAATGATCATCACCCTAAAAGTCCCGTGATGCTCATACCAAATAGCATAAGAATAACTCAGAATGTAACCATCAAGACACCTTACAAGGGGACAGCCAACTGTACTTTCTTCAAAAAATGCCCCCATACCTGTGTTAAGATGACTTTCAATATCAACAAACTTTTAAGTCATTCTACCACTTAGTCTTTGTTTGGAATCACTAATAAGAATGCTCATCTCCATTTGATGAAAAGAAACAATGTTGGTCTTGTGCTCCTAAATGCCAGCACAAACTATTAAATGACAGCATGTTCATGCCAGTGCCTAAATGATACCTTAAGCGGATTCTCCACACAGTAGGACGCATGCCTGGGTACAAGACAGCAGCTTCAATCTGCAAATGAACAGGTAGGTAACCATAAATATGAAATACATACAAAGTAATAAGAAGAGATATGATAGAAGTATTAATTGCAAAAATCATCAGAGAAAAGTGTGCAATTAATAAAACTTGAATAGAATAAAAGAGAGCCATATCTTGCAGATAAACAAACTCTACCTTGTCATCTGACAAAGTATAGTGGCCACTGAAGACACAGTCTGCTTTAGATGCTCGGGAGTTCATGCATTTTACCACATCCTTGACTTTTTGAGAGGAATTCTAATCATTGAAAATTAACAACAATTATATATCAAACAACATGCTTTCTTCTCTTGTTTTAGGCACTAAGCAAGTTAAGATATACAACCTTATAAAGAAACTTGCCAGAAGGAAAAAACCTAATGTAGCGAAAGTAGCAGACCTGAAAAAAAAAATACACCAAATAGATAATAAGAAGTTTAGTTCACACTGTTCTTTTTGTTTTTTAGGTCTTTCCATTTTACCCTCCTATTTGGCAAGAGCCAATACTGAATCTCGAGAGTCAATCATACTTGCAACAAAATTGCATGTACCAGGATGATGTTGATATGTCCCCACTTTTTTGGACTTTTAGCTGACCTTTTGTCTCATTTCTGACCTACACAAATATCCACATTTTCTTGGATATTTGTTGCCAAAAGAAAGCAGCTTGGCATGCATTGGCAAAATGATATCCTCTTTAGAAATTTAGAGACTAGATCCAAGGTTCCCGGTTATCAAATTTATACTTCCTGTGAGTTTTACACAGCATGATTCCTATAAGTTTTATGCACCACATTGGTCACGGACAGATTAGGAATATACCACATGAACTGGATTGGTAACTTTCCACTCTGCAATTCCAGCACGAATGTAGGTGTTCCTACTCACATAAAGACCTGATATGTGAAACACAAATTTCCTTTCAGGACAGAAGGTCACAGAATTGAAGACAAACAAAACAATGATAATCTGAAATATGAACCCAGGTTTCACACAGAGGTTGTAGGAGTGGAAAAATTCTACACAACTAGGGGAAGGGTATTTTTCCTATATCAGACTTATCAATAAATATGCACACTGTACATCATTCCAGGAACTGACAAAAAGTGAATATTTTGCCAATTTTTCCTCTTTAGCTGTCTTTCTTTCTTTCTTTCTTGCTTTTTCTTTCTTTTCTCTCTCTCTCTCTTTTTTTTTGATAGGCAGGCAAAGAAATTGATTAAAAGAGTGCCAAGAAAAAAGGGGTGCAACCCATGTACCCAAAAGTATACATAGAGCACCCAAATCTTTCCTCTTTTTTCTTTTTTTTAATCAGAGACAAAAATGCTTGTCATGCATAGCAGATGATAAAAAAATTTAACAGAAACTCAAAAGGTAAATAAATGGGCTCAATTTTGTTCATCTATTGGCATTATGATAACATTTTAATCAACTTAAAAAGAGTTGCAGATTTAAAAAAGAACAGTGCATAGTCCATTGGTCCATCACCTACAATTAAATATGAACTAAGCTAGTTGCCAAGAATGGAGTTTAACTATAGAGCTTATGAGGATACAAAATCAAATGTTAGAGCACAAAGCATCGAACTGTCAAAGGCATCCAGTTAGTAAAGTATAGCTATATGGTAACAAAAAGCACATATATGGTTCATCACATCACCTAGAAGAAATCCTCCACCTGCTAAAATGAGAAGCCATCCTGAGTGAGCCTAATACAAACAACACTTGGCAATAACATGGACTCAAACATAATCGAAAACTTATCAAGTTTAGAGCTGACATGTTGAAGAGTTCCTAATCATGGACAGGAGCAGATGTTACAGAGATGAAGTATGGGATTCAGTCCACCAAATCATGTTTGATGATGATCTTTGTGAAAAAAAAAATGGAGTAACTTTCATCCTACAAGCAGGAAAGCTAGCTGCCTCCACTGCTGCAACATTCTGGTAAAAAAAAAAAAAAAGACTTGGGAGAAGTGTTTTCCTTGTTATTTCCTTCCCTTTCACTTTCTTTCCTTTTTCCCCCTTTACAAGATTCATGTAGCGTGTTTATCGGTAGGCAAAAGCTAGAAAGGTAAGGACAGGTAGGTAGGGAAAAATGTGCAACAGAACCCAAAACAATGTACATTCTCCAGGGCATTTCCATGTATATATCCATAGAATATTGCTAAGTCTTAGACCGGATATCTTTCCCGGGAGATTGATGATTAAGGATGAAATATCACATATTTTGGGGTAGTTACCAAACAAATGAAACTCATTTGCCAAGCCCATAGTTTACAACAAAGAATTTTTGTTTGATAAAAGATTTTACATTGTAAAGCACTTCATATTGATTAGGAAGAGTATAAGTGGAAAAAAATACAATGATGTAAATAGGAACAAAGATTGAAATACCCAACAAACTGCCGTTAAACATCAAGAAAATAGCTATCTTCCTAATTTTATCATAGGTAAAACAGAGTGAGATGCATGCATATATTGCTAAACAGTTGAAATAATAAAATTTTCACATCTTACCATCAGTACGGACCCTTGGTCTTAAGAGCCACATTTTTCTCCATGAGCTCTCATATCTTGACTGCAAAATCTTATAATTTTCCACAACTCCAGAGAGCTTCATAAAAAAAAGACCCAATTTTAAGCTTTGATGACTTACAAGAGAATATGATGAGGAATGGTCCACAAGCAATAGTGAATTTACCTGCCAAGCTTTTAAACATGCACTGCGCCAGAACACAGGGTTACGAATGGTATATCTCCATTTTCGACAAACACAAGCTGCCCTCCCTAAGGTATATGGAGTCATTCGTGCAAATACCTGCATATTAATGGATTGAAGGCAAACTTCCTTATTCAGAAGCTAAATAACCTAATGAATATAGTTGCGATAGATCCTTTTTTTGTTATTGAACTCAAATATTGATAAAAATATGCATAAATGTTAATTGATAACAGAAACAAAGTATATCAAAATTACTATAGCTGACGGCTGGTGTTATCTCTTTCTCAAGCAGCTTATGATTTCAATGGCTCGAATCCCTTAAAATGCATTACCTCAGAGAGTAGCTCATCGGGCAAGCACCGGTGGATTAGTGCCGGGTCAACGAATGGTTTACTGCTTGCACTCCCAAATGGGGCAACCGGTCTAACATGAACTCCATAAAGATCTAGACCAGATGTCAAAGGCAAATTAATAATCAGAAAAGTCAGTTTTTTGAAGTACCAAATTGAATTCCACAATCAAACCAAGCACCATATGGCATGTTCGTGGCAAAGCACACATGAAAAATGGAGTAACAAAAAGGGAAAAAAGGAAATAAAAAGTGCTATGGTATCGGGTCATTACCAAGCCAAGGCCTATGGGTTACAAAGTACTGCACAGTCCTCAACCGTGATTCTGCCTCAAGTTCTGGTGGAACTTTTAATGCAAAATCTGCAAGAGAGGGTCATTGGTTGAGCAAGAATTAATAAAAATTAACAAGAAAATAATGCCATAGTTGGAATCTTTATTTTAATTCAATCTGAGTTGTTGGAATTTTTATTCAATCTGAGTTTATTCTGCAGATATTCATACTAAATTTTATCAAGCTTCGGAAGCCCAGAAAAAAATTATCGCAGAAATCGAAAATTTATCGATACCCAGATCGTGAAATCACAGGAATCAAACGAATCTTCCAAAATAACATACAGGTCTATTGCAAATTTAACGAATTATCATATCTCTTTGCGAAATTCTAATAATTATGCATTACCACCAAATTCGTACAAGGTCCTTTCACATAATTGAATTTAGACTGTGAGGTTTAGGGTTTTACCTGAAGCCATGAAGACCGAGGTGGTTACTCTTCGAGGATGATCGAAGCTCTCCCCTCGAAATTTTCTAGGAATATCGAGAGAGAGAGAGAAAACGAAGAGAAAAAGAAAGAGGGAAAAACCGAAGCCTCAAAGATATGGTGTTTTACAAAACACCGCCTCAGACAAATCCTGACCAATCAACGAATGGGCCCACTTACAGATCCCTTGTTGAAACCAGTCACTGGATCTGACGGCTGGGATGTCATATTTACATGTGATCCTTTTTTGAATCATAAATAAACAAACAAATAAAAAAAAATTACTTATGTATAATTACAGAAAAAAAGATTTTCACTGAAAGTTTATTTAATATTAGAAAAGACCTGTCCCAAATATCTTTCTTCTAAGGTTAGAATTACTTTTTTTTTTTTAGTAATTCAATACTGAAATTTTATTTTAAAATAATTAAATATTTTTATTTAGGAGCATTTTAACATATAAGTTATGTTTAGCCTTCAAAAGTTTGAAAGAAAATAGAAAATAAATAAAATAAAAAATAAATTTAAAATTAATAAATTATTGTTATTGAAAAATATATTGTAGATATATATATATATATATATTTAAAAATATATAAAATATAGGAATTTTTAATTCAAAAAATATATATTTATTTCATTGTTTGATGACATTTCTTAAAATTTTCGTCTTCTCCAAACTTTAAGTTTTGAAAAATATTTTTAAAAATATAATATAAATTTCCATTTCTTATATGTTGTATTATAGTTTTTATATTTTGTATAAAAAATAGAAAAAGTATTAAGGAAATCCTAAATTTATGAGTATCCTGTACTTTTTCAAATTATTTTTAAAAGTTGATGAAAAAAATTTTATTTGTTCTACATTTTATTTTATTTTTAAAGACTATAAATAAAACAATAACTAAACAACGTTATGAATTTTTAAAAACCATTTTTTGAAATTATTTTTAAAAACTTTGTCTTATGTTAAAAAATATATATATAAAGTTTATCCAAATCAACATTCTTGTGTTTCTATTTTAAAAAATAAAATTGATAATTACCTTAAAAATATAATAATTTTTAAAAATCCATTTAAAAGAATAAGATATTTAAAAAATAATTATGCCCTCAGATTTTAAATTTTTAAAAAATATAAGGTAAAGAACACTAGCATCATTATATTTTATATAAAAATTACTATTTTTTTTTCTATTTTGTAAAAAAAAATAAATACCTAATAACATAAAAAATATATCTATTTATAATAATAGTCTATTAAATAAACAAATATTTGTGCGTTGTTTTGATTTCAAATATTCATATTTAATATTTCTTATATTAATAAAATTTATATTCCTTTTATATAATAAGCTTTATAAGATCATTTGTGATTTTATTTCCTTCTTTATTATCAATTTTTTAAAATTGTTTTTACCTTGAAAAACTTTTGAAAACACCAAATTAAGTTGCATTTGGTTTAAAAAACTTTTATAGTAATTTTTTTTCATTTTTTAAAATAAAATTTTTTCTATATTTTATTTTCTCCAAAAAAGTGTTTTAAAAAGATAAAAACTAGGAAAATTTGTTTGTTATTGGATTTTTTTTATACATGAAATATAATAAAGATGATCAAATTAGGTTTTTTTAATTATTTTTTTTCTTTTCTCTATTAGTTGTAATGGAATAATAATTTGGGTGTGTTTATGGTTCAGAAGAAACTTGTGGTTAGAAGAAAATGGTTTTTTTTTTGTCTCTTTGCTTAGATGGAATGGGGAAAATGGAGCTTGCCGTGGTGGAGAAGTGAAGAAAAAAATTGGTTTGATGGTGTTTGTTTGGAAAGAAAATGAACTTGTAAGAAAAAATTAGTGTGAAGAAGAAAATGGGTTTGACCGTGTTTGTTTGAGAAGAAAAAATTTATTTGAAAAAAAAAAAGAGTGTTTGGATGAAATAGGTTTTCCTATTCTAGGTTTATTTCTCTTTGATTTTTATAAATTCTTGTTTGGCATGTATACATTGGATGCTGAGCTGGAACATGTTCCACGTCATACGCTTGCTTGTCATTTTGACATGGTAGTGGCTAATGTGGGCACACCAAGTTGGCCTTTTATGGGTATTTTGGGAAGTATCTATCTAAAACCGTTAGAGTGCATTTATGAGGCAATTTTTTCCCCCACTTCACAATTCAATGAAAGGGTAAAACCGTAAAAGTAAATTTATTTATTTATTTTTTGACATAATTCTCCTAAAAGAAAAGAAAGGAAAACAAGCATCCACATGTGATATAAAAGAGGGGCAGCATGGCTGGGCGACAGGCATTTAAAGCATGACAGATATCATTATGGCAACAGCTAGATATATGACACATAGGATCACATGATTATCATAAGCCCAATGCAATTCTTCCTCCATTTTTCTCATATTTATCGCTCACATTATTACGTGGCATATAGTTTTAGTAATTGAATTTCAAAATATTTATGACCCATTTAATAAACAATAAGAAATTTTTTATTTTATAAAATCAAAATACCACGTAAGCAATAAGTTTTATTTTATAAAAATTATAAATAAGTATATAAATTATCAATAATTTATAATTTTCTTAAAATCTTCAAATATTTTCCATTTATTCAATTATTTTATACAGTATTCTAAAAAGATTATTTGAGACCGTTAAATAATAATTTTCAAATATACCCTTAACATTATTAACACATATATTTATAGGTAAGAAACTTTCCATGGAATATAACCAAAAATGGTTATTTTTATCTTTATTACAATTCCGTGTAATCTTTTAGGCTATGGTTCCCGAAAAATTTGAGGGAAATGCGAGGAAAATAAAATACAAAGGAAAAGTAGAAGGAAAGAAAAAATGAAGGAAAATAAAAAAATAAATTAAAAGTTGATAAATTATTTTTTTTTGTTACTTCAAACTCGTTTTATTTATTTTAACTCATTAATATAAAGATTAAATAATTTAAAAATAAATAAGTTTTTAATTAGTTTTAATTATATTTGATTTTCTTTGATATTTTTCATAAGACAACCAAACATGAGAAAATCATTTTCCTTAACATTTTTTTTTATACACCAACTTATTCTCTATGAAGTAGAATATTCTCTAAAATTGTCAACTAAAATAATCATACGACCCTATAAATGTTTTAAGACACCTAAAAAATATAAAATGACAAAAAAAATGTGTTTGTTTGGTAAACCAACTTAATAGTTTAAAGTGATTTAAAAACTTGATTTAAGTTATTAAATAAATGAAATATGTCTTGTAAATGTAAAATAACTTAATAACATCACTTAATATAAAAAAAATAATTTTAAGTAATAAATAAAAATAATTAACTTATTTTTAAGTTCATATTTTCATTTTATCTTTTTACTCTCATTTGGCCTAATTGTTTCTATAATATCTTTTGTTACTATGCGACCTTTATTGTTACTCGACATTTTTTAAGTTCATGTTTTCATTTAATCTTCCTACTCACATTTGTCCTAATTGTTTCTATGATATATTTTGTTACTTTGCAACTTCTATTATTACTCTGACATTTTTTAAGTTAGTTATAATTTATTGGGGATAAATATGTCAATTTGATGATTTATAATAAATTTTTTAAATTAATTTTATCGGACAACTTTAATACTTAAAATAAAAATTAAGTAATAAGTTTGAAATTAACAACTTAAGTATAATTTTATTTAAAATCAACTTAAATCATTAAATTAAATAATAAGCATCAAGTTTTATCAAACATTCTTATGTTTTCCTCTTATTATTTTAATTTGATAAATCAAATTATTAACTTATAATTTACTTAAAATAATTATGTGATCTTATTAGAATTAATTTAAAAGAATCTAACATTTTTTTAAGCTCCATAAGAGTTTTTTATTTGTTCATATATATATATATATATAAAAGTTTTAAAAATATCAAGTTGTTTGATAAAGTAACCTAATATTAGAACTTAAATTTAAAAACAACTTTTGACTTATTATATAATAATTTCACTTGACTTAATAATTAAGCATAATTTAACTTCTTATTTTAATTCATTAAGCACTAAATATATATATTAAGTGATGCCAAATAACCTCACATGTGAGAAAAAATGTAGTAGAATTCACTTCTCTCAATTATTTGATAAAGCAACTCAATATTGCAACTTTAACTTAAAATTAAAAATGACTGCATGAATTAATTTAAACTTTTTATTTTAAGGCATGAAACGTTAAACATTAGGTTTGACCAAGCACACTCCCTGGGAAGAAAAAGACCGAACAAACAAAAGAACAAGCGTACGGCCATGAAAAGCTATGGATGTGCTGTCTTGTGGAACTCCATAACCCAACTGTTGTAAACACTGCAGATGACCTTGCAGCAAGAAAATCCTGATTTTATGGCCAAGGTCTCATACTCCTTCTGGGTCCTTTCTTTTCCTCCAGGGTTTTGAGCCAGCATGAGTAGATCTTGCTCGAAAGGAATGTTGGCTGAGACTGTGTTCTCTGGAGCCACGTGAAGAATGGATTCCACGATGATCACCTTCCCGTTATCAGGGAGAGCTTCAAAGCAGTTGGTGAGAAGCTTCAGACAGTGCTCATCACTCCAGTCATGAAGAATCCACTGCATGCATGTCCCGTGGATAAATAATGGCAAATCTAGAAAGTAAAAACTATTTAAATCTTGACTTCTAAGTTATGTCCAGATGGCTTACCTTCATAAAAATGGCGTCTCCTTTGGGAACACTCTCAAACATATCTCCCCCAACATGCTCCACACCTAAAACACGACTCAGATACCAGTGAATTATAATTTCATCTCTCTAAGTTTCTTTGCTTATAAGAAATGGTTAAGAAGAGAATCATTCAATACCAGGATAAGAGGGGGCGTCTGCTAAAACATGAGGCAGATCATAATTGATGCCCTTAATCTGAGGATACTCGGAAGTGATGATTCTGAGAGTGACCCCAATACCACCTCCCACATCAACCAACACTTTGAGGCCTTCAAACCCTTTGTAAATCTGGAGAATCCTCTTCATTATCAACGTAGTATGATTTGACATTGCCTCATTGAACACCCTGTTGAATCTTTGATCTGTTCCTGAGTATTCAAACGCTGTCATTCCGTACGCCCGATTGAAGGGAATTCCTCCTTCCAGTATAGCATCATTCAAGTGGTACCTGAGAACAACCCAATCGATCAATGTATAAATACAGCCATACAGTGAATTCATCGTCTTAGCCCTGAATCTTTCGATCCCCTTTTGTTTGTTTCCCGAGATAATCAAAACCCCATTTCCCCCTTAAAAATCCCACTACTATTCCCAAAAAAGAAAAGAAAAGAAAACCCCATTTGTCTATGGAAAGGAAACGCCCTAACGGTATAGTACCAGCTCTCCATGAAGACCTTGTCGTGGTGCAACAGAAACAGAGGACCAATCGACCCACCGTCTGGATTCCGGGCGAGGAACTTGCAAATGGGCCCAACGCCGTACAATCTCTCCACTTCACCATTGTCAAGGGTCCGCAGAGAGCACCTGAGAATAGAGTAGCTGGCGAGAAGCCGCAGAACCCGGTCCAGCAGGACCGGCGCATCGGGGTTCCGGGCTGGAAGTTGAGCCGCGATCTCGGAGGGAGAGAGGAACGCGCCGTCGCCGGCTCCAGCCAAAATTTCGATGAGGTTAAGCTCCAGAGCCGATTTCAAAGCCATCGGAAGAATGATGCCGTTGGCCAAGCGAACGGCCAACTTGCCCAGTTCTTCTTCATCTTCTCCCTCAAATTGCAGTTTGGACATGGGGTATGAGTCCAATCGATTGGAACTCATCTCGAGAGATTGATGATGGTGAATGAGTTCCTGAAAATGCTGAGATCGATCTTCTGGACTTCACTGAGATTCGTGTGGACTATTATAATGGAAAAGAACTTGATGTGAATTTACAATAAGGTCCTCGTACAGTTGGCGAATTAATGAAAAAACAAGAGAGAATTGTGTTTTGATCCATTGCCCAAAATTAAGCCGGTCCATATAAATTCCCTATTTAAGTTAAAGACTCAGGTGGTATTTGTTTTTTTGGCTTTTTGCTCAAAGTAATTTAGTTTTAGAATTTAATTTTTTTTTTATATATTTTTTCATGACTTATTATAAATTTTTTACTAAATAGAAAAAATAAAAATATGTAACTTTTTCTAAATAGAAAAATAACATATTGGTTTTTTTTAATTTTTTAATACTTAATAAAAATAAAATACTACAAAAACAAACAACTTAATATTTAACACTATTAAGCATTAAAGTTTTATTTAGAATTAAGTAAAAAAACAAACACCACTTAGAAGAAATGTGAAAATTGAAAAGAGGATATGAATTTTTTATTTTTTAAAAAATAACCTTTATTGACTATGAAAAAAAAAAGTAGTAAAATATTAATTTAAATTTTATTAATTTTAAACCTCAATAAAATTTAATATAATTTTTAGTGATTTGGAAAACAATACATCCTTTTCCAAAAAAATAAAAATAAATTATTATTATTTAAAAATCAAATATCTTGTAAAATATGTATTTTTAAAATTGTGTATATAAAAAATAACTAAAAATATGTCAATTTTTTTTAAATGATTTATTTTTATACTATATTTTAAAAAAAAAATAGTTTTCTAAAAATAATAAATTTTCAGAATAATTATTAAAAAAAATTAAGATAAAAAAGTTTCTGAAGTAAAATAGTTTTGAATAGTATATTGGTCTCTTCATATTTTATATCCTTCCCATTAATTATACAATTTTTATAGGTTAAATCTTAATTTTTGAGTCCAATTGGATCTAAAAGATAAATGTCCCAAAAAACAATTTACCTCACTTCACCCCAACGAATGCGTATTCATCGGGGCAAGTAGATTTTCAAATTATGAATAAAATATTAAAATTTTATGATAGAAAACAAATATTTTTAAATTTTAGATATTAATTTAAAATTTAAATTATATTTAAAACAAAATTATATATATTTATTTTAAATTTTATTTAAAAAATAATTTAATATGTAGTGTTATAAAATAATCCCTCTGAGAGAGTATTTTTAATTGTGCTAGACTTTATTCGGTGATAAATTGTGATGTACTCAAAAATAAATGGTAGTGGGGCTAAAAATTGGACTCATTTGTCTTACAGGCAGTGACGGGACAGTGGTTTTATTTTTCTGTTTGTACGTCTAGTTTTTGTCGTCTTGTTGTGTAACCCCACTTTGGTTAAACACTTCATTGACCTTTGCATTTACCAAAACTTACACTATATTATGCAACAACCGATACGTTTTAAGAGAAAAAAAACAAGGATCGAGAGTTGTAGATGGATATAAAAAGTCATTAAGAATATTACATAGTTATAATAAAAAATAAATAAAAAAAATCGATGTGACAGATTCAAATTTTATGTAAATGATCTTCAACATTTAAAAGTGTAACTTTTTTTATATTTTAAAAATGTTATAAATATTGTTGTATTTTTATTTTTTTATATTTTACATTAGATATAAGAAAAATTTTATGATGTTATATAAGTATGAGTTTCTCTTAACCACGTTAACACATTTTAAAAGCATAAGGGATAAGAATAGACAATATTTATACGGTTGAGAGGGACCATTACAATGGTATGATTCCATATAAACCTTGTAAGAGGTATTTGTTTTAAATAAGAGAGAAAGTTTTCAGTATTATATAAGTATGAGTTCCTCTTAACTATGCAGATGTGTTTTAAAATTTTCAAGTCCATAACAGAGTTGTTACAAATTGTATCAAAATCAATCCCCAACAAACCCCATAAAAGATGTTGGTATGCTTGAGACACAACTTTGTTGGGAGGAGGGGTATTTGTGATATTCCATTCAGATCAGATAAACACGTAGACCTAACTTAAATTAAAAAAACAAACGACTTAATACTTATACTTTTATGCTATATTTAGACCTAACTTAAATTAAGTCATATTTAGAATTAAGTAAAAAAAATTATTAAAAAAAAACACCATAATATAATCTGGTTTAATAAAAATAAAAATTGAGTAAAAACATATTTCATTATATTAAGCTATTTTTGAATAGATACTTCATAATTTTGTTGTACTAAAAAAGTATAAAATCTATATCCTATTTAACATTATTTGAAGATGTATCCATGATCTATTTTTTTATTCATAACATTAACAATTAAGATATTTAAAGTCTATAGATAAATTATATTACATTTTTTTAATTGAAGATTTTATTTTTTATTAGTTTTTTATTATTATTTTTTTTTTGCAAAGTGAGTAACATAAAAAGATAAAATAAAAAATAGAAGAAAATAAATGAATTTATGATTTATGGAATATGTATAATTCATTTCAACTCATATTGAAAAACCAATATAAACTAATAATAACAGATTCCTATGGATTTTTTTTTTTAATTAGAGCTCCAAAATATAATTCACATTTATCAAAATATCCACCAAAATCAATCATTCTAGTGATTTTTTTTTTAAAAAAAAAGGATTTCGTAGTCATTCCTAAATTAAACATTCAAAAACTAATTAATTAATCCCACCAATGAAATACATATTTCAATTACAAATTTATAAATCCAAAGGATTTCTAACATGTTTTTAGCAAGAAATCTTAATTAGAAATCCTAATTGTTATCAATTACCACTTTCTTACTAATTACATAATTAATCATTATAATTTTCCTTTTTTTTTTTATATATATTTGATATTTTAGGCTATGGAAACATGTTAAACTTAGGGATGCAATTGGAACGGGTTGGTCCAACCCAACTAGATGTTTGAGTGGATTTGGGCAAATATTTTCAATACTTAGGTTGAACTTTGGTTAAAATTTCTTAATTTGAATTCAATTTGGGTTGGACTTTGATCAAGATTTTGACAATTTGAGTCTAATTCAAACCCAATTTAATATTTTTATAATAATATTAATTTTATTTTTAAATAAAAATAAATACTTTTTTATTTTATTAGAAAGATACATTAGTTTAGGTTTTTTTATTTATTATTATCTTGAAGTTTTATTTTATTTACTATTTATATTTTGATACAAATATACAAAAAAAAAAGTTTTTAAAAAACCATTATGGATGGATTTTGAATTATGCAATCCAATCAACCAAAGTCTAATTCGACTAACTCGAATTTAACTTGACTAACCCGAATTCAAACCGAGTTTAAAAAAATAAGGTTGAGTTAAGCATGGGTTGAGTACATAGATTTGATTGTGTTGAACTTGAATTGTCTCTTAATTTGGATTGAATTCAGGTTAACCATCAAACCTGAGTCCTGACCACCCCGCCCAAATTTGTAGCCCTAGTTAAACTAATTAAAGCTCCCCAGTTGAGTTGGACATCAGAGTTCTGTGGACGGCCCAGCCACGTACTCGCCATTGGGCCTTACCCCTACTTCCGGGGTGGACTATGGGCTTGCGATTGGGTCGGCTGTTCCCCGTTTGTTCCAAACCCAAACTCTAATTAAAAAAATATTCTGGGCTAAGTTTAGAGCCAGGCCCCATTTACTAATGGGTTAAGGCCGAAGCCCATTAAATTACTTAAACACGCCTGACCCAAGTCTCCCAATTTTTAGAGTAAGGTGGCAAGGTCCAGCCCTTGGTTGGGAAATTTGTTTCAAAAAAGGGAAATAATATGGACATTTTGGACGGTCAGAGATTAGCTGTCCAGATGTGACAAATTATTTGGTTCAATATGATTAAAAACGAAAGGAAGTGATGCTAATCTTCTTCTTCTTCTTAAAATGCATGGCCCTCCCTCGATTATTTTTATCTTCTTCGTTGGAACTTGGACCATTGTACTTCATTCCCGATGGACGAAAGGAAAGGGAGTGATTCCCTTTCCTTGTCAATTTCCATTTTAGTATTCCTCCAATCGGATTCGGAGCAATGACATTCTTCTCCAAAATCAAAGAGCGTGGTTTCAAGAATCAGGGAATCAAAATTTATCTTTTCACAAATTACTTAAATGCCCTTCCAACTAATGCTAAATATTTTTAAAATAAAATATTTAAATATTTCAAATAATACTTAGTTATATTGCCTTTTCTACCATTATTTGGTTTTTTTTTTTTCCAACTATTCAATTTTTTTGTACACGTATTGTAAATAATTAGAAAAAATGACCACACTTAAAAAGGGTATTTGGTAAGCTTTTGTTATTTGATAACTTAAGTTGATTTTTAGGTTAAATTATTCCTTTTGAGTTGTTAATTTAAAAGATTTTTATTTTAAGTATTAAAGTTGTTTAATAATTAATAAAGTTAACTTAAATCTTATTTTATATCATTAAATTAATATTTTTATATTTTAACTAATATTTATCTTTACTAGTTTTAATTAATATTCATTTTCATTCATTTTAAGAAATAAATTTGTTTGTTAAAGATCTATATTTTAAATATTATAGATATGTAAGATAATTATAAAATATGAGTCACGATATGAAATCAAAGTTGTAAAATACTTTCACTAGATACGGGCAAATTAAATAAAAAAGATTCAAGATTAAGAATAAATTAAATATTTTGAATTAATAATTAAAGTTATTTTTAATTTTAAGTAATAATATTAAATTATTTTACTAAATTTATTTAATAACTTAAATTAAGTTATAAAATTATTTTAAATTAGATTATGTTTTAAAATTGTACAAAATTTAAGTGGTTTATTTTATTTTTAAGACAAGTCACCCAAAATTTCTAAAAATGAAATTGTTTTTTATTTTATGAGAGAAGATGGATTTGGGTATTGACAAAAATAAAATTTTGAAAAGAGAAAGGAGAAAAGATGATTTTTTTTTCTTTGTAAAAAATAAATAAAATTTCTATTAAAAGAAAATTGTCTTAAAAATAATAGATGAAAAAAATAAACAACTTTAAAAAATATTTGAGTTTTAAAGTGAATTTATTATCATTAGTTTAATTTAGTTATGTTGATCACTATTAATAAGTTGCTTTTAACTGAATAGAAAAAAATTAAATATGAAATATAAGGGTTTATTTGGTAACTGTTTTCGAAAATAATTATAAAAAACAATTTTTTAAAATAGTTTTTTAAAATTGTTCTATGACGTTTTATAGAACAAAAATTTATTTAAAAACTTAAAATGTTTTTAACATATTTTTAAATATGTTTTTAAAATAATTTTTATATATAGTGTTTTATTTTTAATTATTCTATATATTTATATAATTATTTTTTAAATCAACCCTTAAAAAATAGGGAGAATTGGGCTTTAGACCCATTTGGTTTTGATAATTAATAAAGAGTCATTCAAACACTCATAATTGATTTCAAGGATATGAGATGGGAATAGACAAAAATACCCACTTAACTCATTTTTGTCTTTATTCTACCACCCTTCACATGCCACTATTCTTTCTTATTTAACAATTTTTTGATTTTTCATTATTTTTTTAAACTCTTTTATAAATAATTGAAAAATCAAAATTATTTTTTTATTTTTAAATTATAAATAAACAAAGATTATATTAATGATTCAAAGACTATTTTGGAAAATACTTTCTAAAAAAAATATTAATTCAAATAAATAAAAATTACATTTTACATTTATTTTTATCTTTTATATTTTAGAAGTAAATAATTTAATGATTAAAATACTATTTAAAATAAATATATTCACTATTGTAATTTTTTTATATTAAAAAGCATTTTAAAGTTTTTTTTTACTATTATAAAATAAAATGTTTATTTATTTTTAATCTTCTTTCTTCTTTATTTTAATAACTTTTTGAACATGACTTTTAGTAATAAGTTATATAAAATGTTACAAATTTGTTTATTAAGGATTTATTTCAATGATTTGAATTAATTAAAAATTTATTAAAATAAGAAAAAGAAAAAGAAAGAAAGAGGATGGATGAAAAGTTTTTATTTTAAGTACTCAATTAAAATATTTTCGTATGACCGAACTTTAGAAGTGGATTATATCAATACATAATAGAGATTGAATTTTTCTTACGTAAAAGGGTTGAAATGTATATTTACTTATTTTAGATGAAAACGAGTAGTTAAAAATTATATAGATTATATTTGAGTTTGGTTTTAAAATATTTTTCTAGTTTTTATTTTTATTTTTTTTAATAATTTTTATTTTCTATATTGTCTCTTTTTGAAAATATTCTTAATAAAAAAATGAAAACTATTTTTTAAAATGAAATTGAAAACCTTGTTTAGTACTATTTTTTTATATGAAAAAAAAATAATAATAAATTTTATTTATTTATTTATTTATTGCGTCACTGTACAATTGTATTACACTAATTGTATAAGGGAAATGTACTAAGTGTACAAAGGTGTACAAGGCTACCCTTTGTGAAATATTATAATCGAGAGTCATTTCTTTATTTTTTTTATCACTTATGAATTGTACATATATGTCATGCACTTTATTTAATTCCCGCATGGAAATTCCAATATTTTTCCTAATAATAATATTTGGAGAAAATTTTTTTTGACCTTAAATCATCTACCATCTTCTCAATTAAATCATTGAAAATATGGTTAAACACTCCTACGTGGACACATAACTTAGGAGAGATATAAAATTTGTGTCATTGTACAAGGATATTACACTAACTGTAGAAGGGAAATGTACTAATTGTACAAAGGTGTACAAGATTACCCTTTGTGAATGATTTTAATTGATTCTAAATTACTTTTTTTATTTTCCTTGTCACCCAATGATTATACATCTATGTCATGCACTTTATTTAACTATTACATGAAAATTCTAATATTTTTCCCAATAATGATATTTGGGAAAAAAAATTGACCCTAAGTCATCCACCATTTTCTCAACCAAACTATTGAAAATATGATTAATACACCTACATGGATATATAAATTAGGAGATATATGAAATTTGTGTCATTGTACAAAGGTATTACACTAACTATACAAGAATATTACACTAACTGTACAAAGGAAATGTGCTAAGTGTACAGGGTGTACAAGGCTTCTAATAGGTTTTATACGATTTTTAAATAACTTGGATTTGATATTAAGACGATTATTGATAGTTTTGTTTTTCTTTTTTTACCAAACTATGTCATTAAGACATTCTCTACAAAATTAACACATAGGAAATAAAATTAAAATCAATCATGTTTGAATTGTTCATTATAAGTAAACTAAATGAAATATATATTTTTACTATTTTACCTTTGTAAATATAATTTCATTGTTATCAATAGAGATTAAAAAAATCATATTTAAATGGCATTAAAAATAAACTAAAAATATTTTTATAACATTTTTATTTTTTAAAATCATTAATTTAAATTATGAAATTAGTTTTAAAGTTAAAAATATTTGTTATAATTATAGTTTTGAAGATTTCATGATTTTTATCTTATTACTTTGAAAAAATTGCTTTAATAAGAAAGTATTTATTTTAATGGTTTTAAATATTTAAATATTTATTAAAAAATATTTAGGATTAGTGTGAAGAGCAATTAGGTATTTTGGAATGGAGAAATTTTGAATATTTTTGAAGACTTTAATTTGGCCAATTACCCTATTTACATTTTCAAAATTATTGGAAGGTTGGTAAATTAGTCTTATAAATATTGTCTTCTTGATTAATATTCTATATATATATATATATATATATATATGTGTGTGTGTGTGTGTGTGTGTGTGTGAATATTTACATTATATTCAAAAAAATAATAAACACCATGTGCCTAATTTGCAAGTTAGAAAAAAATAATAATAATATTTTATGAGGTATTTAAAAAGTATTTATTATATGTTCTATAAATTTGAAAAAATATAATATTTGATGATATCTAATTTACAAATTAGAGTAAACAAATAATACTAATATTTCAGGAGGTGTTTAAAAATTATTTAATATATATGAGAAATAATATAGGTTTGAAATAAAGAATGATATTTATTATATATTATGTAAGTTTGAAAAAAAGAATAATATTTGATAATGTATTTAAAAGTTATTCACTTCAAAAATACATTTGGTAATAATAATTTTTAATCATCTTTCATATTTGATGAAGAAAAATAATTCAAGTTGGTTCCACTATTAAATAGGTGAGAGAAGGGCAAAAAGTCAAAGAGAGAATGAGAAAGGTGAGGTGATTGGTTAGTTTTTTTCATTTAATAGTCAATGGCATTTTAGAAATTTTTTAAAGACAATATCCTTACTCTCAATTTTCACTTTTTCATTGGGTGTTGGGTTTAAATATGAAACTTATATGGACTATACATTAATTTTTGGGTCAAGTTGGGCCCAAAACACAATTTTTCCTTCTTATTATGTGAAAATTACAAATAAAAAAATAAAAATTTCCAATTTTGTGATATATCCTTCGTCATGCCTTTTTTTTTTTCTTTGATGGGAAGGAAACAAATAATTATTGGTGCTATTTTTCACAATTGATAAAGAAAAAAAATCCCGTATAAAAAAAATAAAAAAAAAAATAAAATTTGATTATTCACACTAACTCGAACTTTAAAAGCTTATCTGGTGTTTATATTCAAAGTATTTTCACTGAAAACGGTTTTTTTATAAGTGTTTTTATAAGAATCACATATTAAATGTTTCTTCATAAAACATTATAAGTGGTTTTTCAGATTTTGTTAAATATTTCATAAAATTTATTAACTTTTTATTTTTATTTTTTCAAAAACACTTTTTAAATTAATAGTGTTTCATAAAATTGCTACAAAATAGATTTTAAATTTATTTTAAAAAATTATCAAATATCTCATTTACATGATAATATACCTTGAGACATTAAAGAACACTTCAAATTTCTCTAAAAATCAGTCTAAAAAAATTATCTTTAAAAACAAAAATATGTCTTATAAAACTTGAAAATATCTTAGTCCAATCACTTGTAATAATAAAAAAAATAAAAATAAAAACAGTAAAAAAATATCATATTTAAAAACAAAAATATATCCTGTAATACCTGAAAATATCTTAGTCCAATCACTCGTAATTATAAAATTAAAAAAATAAATAAATCAAAACAATTTATCTTTAAAAACAAAAATATATTCTGTAATACTTGAAAATATCTTAGCTCAATCACTTGTAATTATAAAATTAAAAAAAAATCAATAAAAAAAATTATCTTTAAAAACAAAAATATGTCTTATAATACGGAAAATATCTCAGTCCAATCACTTGTAATTATAAAATTAAAAAAAAAATCAGTCAAAAAAAATTATCTTTAAAAACAAAAATATGTCATCTTAGTCCAATTACTAGTAATTATAAAAAAGTAAAAAAAAAAAAAAATCACTTCAATGTCCCATCACACCAAAAGGGTGGTGCCTCCATATCTTTCAAAGGAAAAATATTTGTCACATGGTAGATGGTACCACTCTGAAGCATCTTAATCCTTTTTATTCTTATCAGGAGCAATCCTTAATCGTACGATAATTCTTAAATTATTCCCTCTTTTTTCTTTTCTTTTTTTTCAATCTTAATAATTCCTTGTACCCTCGTCTAAGAAACATTATTAATTGCTCATTTATTTTTGTTTTTTTCTCGCTCTTATATTCTTTGTTTTAATGATTTTATTTCCAACTTCTCTTTACCTTTAAAATCATTTCCTTTAGCTTTTCTTCAACCATACATTCTTTATTTTATAGTAAAGCAAATATTAGTGAGGAGGTTCACATCAGGTTGAGTTTTTTTTTTTTTCTTAAAAGTTTTGATGAGTGGACGTAGGCATAATTGATTGAACTATATTAAAATATCGTATGCTTTTTTTTATGTTGATTCTTTTATCATTATCTTCTTAAACTAACTTTGTTTTCATTAAAGTTTTTTATGACATAACAAATTGGTATTAAAGCCTTTGATAACAATTCTAAAAGAACTAAAGAGAACAGGGCATATAGGATAATAACAAAAATAATTTTAGTTGAAGATGAAGTGATTGTTATTTCATGAGAATGTGATACACAATCTCTATATTATAGAGAGAGAAGTTTAACTTAATTGAAATTTTCAAATTCATGATTAGTATAGATTTTTTTTATATATAAAAAATGTTATATAAAATATTTTCTCAATGTGATAAGTTATTATAATATCGGATTTATTTAAAGAATAAAAAAAGTTATTAAGAGAAAAATATTTGTCACATGGTAGATGGTACCACTCTCTCTTAAATAACGAAGCATCTTAGTCCTTTCTATTCCTATCAGGAGCAATCCTCAATCGTACGATAATTCTTAAATTATTCCCTTTTTTTTCTTTTCTTTTTTTTTTCAATCTTAATAATTCCTTGTACCCTCGTCTAAGAAACATTATTAATTGCTCATTTATTTTTGTTTTTTTCTTGCTCTTATATTCTTTGTTTTAATGATTTTATTTCCAACTTCTCTTTACCTTTAAAATCATTTCCTTTAGCTTTTCTTCAACCATACATTCTTTATTTTATAGTAAAGCAAATATTAGTGAGGAGGTTCACATCAGGTTGAGTTTTTTTTTTTTTTTCTTAAAAGTTTTGATAAGTGGACGTAGGCATAATTGATTGAACTATATTAAAATCTCGTATGCTTTTATGTTGATTCTTTTATCATTATTTTTTTAAACTAACTTTGTTTTCATTAAAGTTTTTGATGATATAAGATATTGGTATTAAAGCCTTTGATAACAATTCTAAAAGAACTAAAGAGAACAGGGCATATTGGATAATAACAAAAATAATTTTAGTTGAAAATAAAGTGATTGTTATCTCATGAGAATGTGATACAAAATCTCTCTATTATAGAGAGAGAAGTTTGATTTAATTGAAAATTTCAAATTCATGATTAGTATAGATTTTTTTTTATATATAAAAAATGTTATATAAAATATTTTCTCAATGTGATAAGTTATTATAATATCGGATTTATTTAAAGAATAAAAAAAGTTATTAAGAGAATTTCTATAAATATTATAGAGTTCGAAAATATGATATATTTCAAGAACCCAATAATTATATTTATTTTTATTCTTTATAAGATAGTTGAATAATTTTCTTTCATTTACTGATATAGGTACGGTTGATTGAAGCACATTGAAATATATTGTGTATGTGTTAATGACAGCACATTGAAATATATTGTGTATGTGTTAATGACTTTATCTTTATCAAGAAGTTGATTAAGTATTACATCGACTTGAATTTTTTTGGTATCTGTCACCCTTTTAATGAGGAAATTTTGAAATTAAGATAAAAATGTTAGGTGTGAATTTGATGTTTTTTTTTCTTCAAATTTCACAAAGAGTTTAAGTATTATTTTATCTCATCCTGTTTTGAATATATATATAATTTTAAAAATGTTTTATCTAATTTTTTTTATATTTCTATTGTTGACCCGTAAAATAATAAAAAATGTACTTTCTAATAAATATAATTAATAAAAAAAATATAATATTTTATTTATTTACTTTAAATGCAACAAAAATGTGTTACTAAATACCCTCAAAATATCAAAGTCCAATCACTCTTAATTATAAAAAAGAAAAAGAAAAAGAAATGAAAAATCAATTCAATGTCCCATCGCACCAAATTGGTAGTGCCTCCATATCTTTCCCAAGAAAAATATTTCTCACATGGGTCTTAAATAATGGTGGACTGCTTTCTATTCTTACCATGATGCAATCCTCGTTTTTTTTTTAATGATTCCTAGTACCATCGTCTATGAAACTTTATTAATTGCTCCTTTATTTCGTTTTTTCTTGCTTTCATATTCTCTATCATTCCTTTCTTTTATACCAAAGCAAATAAATTAATCAAGAGGTTACTACTTGATTTCAAAAACACTTTCTCTTTATCTATTGTTATGAGAGAGAATCAATTGAATGAAATATCTCATGTCTTTTCTTTTAAAATTATGAGATGAAATGCTAGAGAAAGATCTAGATCCATCGATAATAGTTATATTTATTTTTGTTATCTATGATATCCTATATGGTATAATAAAATAATTTTCTTTCATCAGTCGATGTAGATATGTTTAATCAAACCTCGTATACTTTTATATTGATTACTTTATCTTTATATTTCCGAATTAATATTATTTATTGACATAATAAATTGGTATTAAAGCTTTAGATGAAGATTTCTACTAAAGCCTTAGATGAAGATTTTTGTAAGTACTAAAAAAATAGAACATACAAGATGATAACAAAAAGAATTTTAGTGAAAGGTAAAGTAATTGTTCTCCCATGTGGATATGATACAAAAATTGTGTATCATGGAGATATGAAAATCTGATTTAATGAAAATTTTCAAATTCCTAATTAATATAGATTTTTTTGAATAAAGAATATTAAATAAAACATTTTCCTAAGATGATAAGTTATTGTAATATTATATTTTTTTAAATAATAAAGAAAATTAAATTATAGATCATGAGGGTAAAAAGTTATAAGATGAAGATGAAATTATAAAAATTATATATATTATATAAAAATATAAGGAAGGATAGAAGATATGGAAGCTTATTCGAAAATCTAATAGTTATTTTTATTTTTATATTTCATAATACTTTAGTGGTATGATTCTCTCCATACATGTAGATACGATTGATTGAATCATATTAAAATATATCATGTACCTTTGTGTTGATTGTTTTATTTTTGTCTTATTCAACTAACATTTTTTGTATTAAAGCTTTCATTAACATGACAATTTTAATTTTTATTATTTTGAAAATTTTCCAAATCTATAAAATGATATTTAGAGCCTATTTGACAGTAATTTAACAAAATGTTTTTATCATTTTTAATACTTGAAAAATAAAAAAATTTAAGTATTAGAAATATTATAATTGCTTATTAGAATCACTACTAAATGGGTTTTTAGAAATAAAAATACCCTTAAAAATATCAAAGTCCAATCACTCTTAATTATAAAATTAAGAAAAAAAAAAGGGAAAAGGAAATGAAAAATCCATTCAATGTCCCATCACACCGAATTGGTAGTGCCTCCATATCTTTCCCAAGAAAAATATTTCTCACCTTCTCTTTATTAAATAATGATGCATCTTACTCCTTTATATTCTTATCATGATGCAATCCTCAATTCTACAAATAATTCTTTAATTATTTGCACCATTTATTTTAATAATTCCTTCTACCCTCGTCTATGAAACTTTATTAACTGCCCCTTTATTTTGTTTGCTCTTGCTCTCATATTCTCTGCCATTCCTTTCTTATATACCAAAGCAAATAGATTAGTTAAGGGGGTTCATACTTGATTTCAAAAACACTTTCTCTTGGACTTCTATTATTCAACAAGGCCTGTTTTATAATTATTTTTAAAAACAGTTTAAAAAAAATAATTTTATGATATATTATAAAATAAAAGTTTATTTGAAAATTTTGATATCTAATATTTTATTTTTAATTATATATATATATATATTTTAAAACAGTCATTAAAAAATAACAAAAAAAACTAAAAATGTTATTTAAAAATATTATATTTTTTTATTTTAAAAATATTATATTTTTTTATTTTAAAAATAAAAAACAAAAAACAGTTTTTGGTTATTAAAGATGTTTTTTTTTTTTAACTTTTTTATTTTAAAAGATAAAAACCTATTTTTGAAATAGTTATTTTAGCTCCCTCTATGCTATGAGAGAGAATCATTTGAATGAAATATCTCACGTTTTTCTCTATCCACCAACAATAGTGGGTTGGCACTCCACAATAAAATTTTTCTAGTATGTGCTAATTTTGACTTTAACAGGAATAGGAAAAAAAAAAGAAAAAAAAAGGGTGATGAGAAAGAACCACAGATAGTGTATTTTGACTGGACATTTGACAAAAGCTAAACACCAATAACTAGTTGATAGAATTAAATCAAGCCCATTATATACCACCCATCGAATCAACCAATAGTGTCTGCATTTGGTGTTTGAAAACCACACTTGAGAAAGCAACATATATTCCAAGTTTCTTTTTTTCTTAAAAAAAAATTATTCTCTTTTTTGGCCCCTATACTCAATAATGCCTAAACCCATGAACAAATGACAAGTTTTTTCAACTTCAAAGTGGTTGAAGTGTACTAAATAAGGAAGTGATGGAGGGTAGGGCCTTTACTAGGAAAGGGACCCTCTTGGCCAAGAAAAGATGCCCACCCCACCATGACCCAAGCCTTCAAAAAACCAAAAAAAAAAAAAAAAAAAAAAAAAAAAAAAAAAAAGGAAAAAAGAAAAAAAAAAAAAAGGAAAAGGAAGGTCTACCATTTTTTTTCATTTCCTTTTGGCTTTTGACAACTGACAAGTTGTGTCTCCTCTTTAAACGGGTTCAAATGCCCAAAACAAGGAGGAGATGGAGGGTAGGTCCTTATCTCTTTTGAAGGAAATGACCTCTCAATTCTTGTAAGGCTGCCCTATCTATCCATGGATGCCTTCACATTGTTACCTTCGTCATGTTGATGTAATCCCACAATTATTAGTGAAGCACATGGCTTTCTATTCATCCATTATTTACGTAATTTTCCCATGTACCAACCTTGGTGGAGCACACAATCTAAATCCAACAACTTGTAAGAAGATATGCTTGACAGAATTGTTGTATAAAGGAACATTAATTAATAATTATCATCATCTACTCAAATTTTACTTACAAAGCAAATGTTTGTAAAGTGAAAAGGAAAATGACAATTCTATGGTGTTAAGTTTTTTTTTTTTTTGGGTATCTATAAAAAAGATATTATCAATGATTTAAAAGCACACATTTATCACATTGGGACAGAATCAACATAATTTTTTTCGATTTTGCCTTCCTACCCTACGTTTCTGACTCTACCGGTGTTACCACATATATTTTTAAATTTTATTATTTGTATTTTGATTTCACTTATTTATCTTCTTATTAAACGGTTTGGATCTTATAATTCATACTCAACGATATAGATATTTTGTTATGTAAGCATTATTATGGTACCTTAACATTTTCCAAAAAAAATCAAAATAACTTGATCGTAATTTTGAGGATTATGCCAAAATGCATTCATCATGATGCTATAAGATGGAAAAAGACTCAAGTATCTATTCCATCTAAAAAAGTACTAGATCATTTGTTTGGTTGCTTTCTTTATTGTTAATTTGGGGTCTAGGGTTTGTGACAAACTCTAAAAATTAAAGGCTTGACCCTCACGTCCAATCAAGTTGAACTTGGCCACCCTTATAATTGATAGGATGAAAAATGAAAAAAAATAAAAAAATAAAAAATCCATTCCTATAAATAACATCCTGCAAAGATTCCTCCATTCATATACACCCTTATAATTGATAGGATGAAAGTTGAAAAAAATGTATTCCTGTATATAACTTCCTGAAAAGATTCCTCAATTTATAACAAATGATATGAAGAGAATACTTTTATGCCTCTATTCTCCCTATTCTCCATAGGTTCCTTTCTTTCAGTCCCATTGATGAAAATTTTGGTGGCCACATTCACTTTTTGGCAACCTTTAGCCCAGACAAATTTCTATTTGAAATGCGTATGTGAATCTATGGTTTTGTCTCTTCATCACTCTCCTTACAAAACGTTTAATAAATTAATTTTTTAGGAAATGAACTAACGAGAGAAATCAATTGGTATATTGGCATGTCTTATCATTATTGCATCCTAACATGTTAAGGTGTCGTGAACCTTAATTTTGTTACCGATTTATTGGTTAGATTAGTAGATGTATATTAAGTCTTTTATAACATTCAACTAACATTATTTAAGTGATTCATCTCTCAACTTAAAAGTGACATTGTTGCATTTTAATAATTCATCTTTTAGATATTTTTTATATAATTTATCTATCGGATAGTATGAATAATGATATGTACTATAAATCATTCAAATGATGATTTCTTGCGTAAAGTTATTCATTTATATGCATACCATATATATACCATAAGATTGATAGTGAGAGAGACCAAATTTTTTTTCTCTTTGGCAACACATCCCCATTTGGATTATGGAACCTAAGATTCTCGTTTGGCTGTCTGGAAAAAAAGGGAGAAAGGCCATTTCAAAATGGGAAAGAAACAAAGCTAGAGTTGCAGGCCATGTGGTAAGTCACATTCGGTGCATTTTAAAAAATTTGGTAGGCCATAGAAAAAGATATTGGGAGCAGTCGATGTCCTATTCAGAAAGAACAAAAAGCTTATGGCCAAATGTCACTCTGCATCACCCATACCAATTATTTGATCATGAGACTAATTCTAATTAAAAATAAAATAAAATAGTAAGATAATCCAATTTTCCACCATAGCTCCTAGTCCTAGGCATCCGTGAATGAGTCCAAAACTGAAGAAATCATAGGGAGCAGACTTTATATGGAAAATTGTGGGATCAATAAATATATAGTTTAAGTAAGTGGCTGAGGGTCATTTAAGATGGTGGGCTTTGTTCAATAAAGATGATGCTGAATGGGAAATGGGAGGCAAGCCCACCTGAAATCTAACCCCACTTCGAACTTACTCGGCTGACATTAGTGGAAGAGTAGACAGCCTAGACCATGTGCCCAATTGAAAAATGATCTCATCCTCATCCACTTTCACACCTCCCAACTCACTTACTATTAACCATTTACCTATTCTCTTTTTTATTTAGGTCTTACTTTTTACTACTACTAATAATGTTTTTATTCAAATTATTCTTATTTAAAATTAGAAAATCTTTTGACTTAAACAAAACAATTTTTTTAAAACATATTTTTTAGAATAAATACAAAAAAAAAAAACTTATTAAGTACTAGTATAAAAATCACTTTTAAGAATTATATTAAGTAACACTTTTTTTTAACAATTATATATTAAGATTATATTTAGTTCTCAAAAATTTGGAAGGAAAATAAAAAGAATCATAAATAAAAAATTAATTTAAAATCAATAAATTATTTTTATATATTATTTTAAACTCATATTATGAAAATACTCAAGTTTTTAATTTATTTTAATTATATTTTATATTTTTTTATAATATAATAAAATATGAGAAAATCAATTTTTAAATATATTTTTTCTTTTTTAAATGAAAAAGAATTTGATAAAATTTTAAAATTTACTTTAAATGGCAAAAATTTATCACTTTTAAAAAATTTTAAAATTAATTTTTTTTTTAAGAATATAAGTAAATTTTTTTTTATAAGAATTGTTATATTTTATATAGGAACTCCTAATTTTTAAAATATATATATCCAAATATTATCATAAATTTTATAATTATAGCACATTTTAATAGTGTAGAACACTTCTAATAGGTTAAGAATCATTCGTAAACTCATTTTGAATTTAATTTTCTATGCATGTAAGTAAATCTAAAATTTTGATCAAAACTATTAAAAAATGTCATTTCAAATCAAATCCAACACAATGTTCAATTTAAATTTTCATACATGAAATTAAATGAGCAAAAATATTAAAAAATTCATTTCAAATCAAATCCAAAGACAGAAAAGAGACTATTACAAATGCGACTTTATTTCACCACATAAACATTGACACCAAAAGCTGGTTTTTCTATCAATGAAAGAAAAAGGGCAATAAATGGCATCACATATACTTTATTTTATCAGTCTGTGGATGTGATAAGTGTAATGACCGACTAGATGTATTGATGAGCAACAGGGCATTGAATGCCGGTGAGACAGACTAGCGATGAAAAATGAGGCCTTTTTAACCTTTTTTGTGGCTAATGGACTTGACTTTATTCAATGCAATTATGTCAATCTTTCACTTGATTTATGCCCCAACCCTACCATCACAAACCCCGATCTTGGGCCAAGCCCCGGTGATATAGGGCTGCTTTATTTTCACTTGATTTAGGGGCAAGCCGCCGTGGTATTGGCTTATTTTATTAATTATATATATATATATTAAGAAGATTTAAGGTAATGATGTTTCATTATTTTGTATTAATTTTTAATATAGTTGACTTTTTTCTTGTTTATATGTGCTTTTTATATAAATGTATATGTTTTTTGTTGTAGTATATAATTCATATTGAGTGAAAGACATAAAAAAATGGGTAAATGTCGGAGCGATAACATTTGTCATTCAAACTTGTATTTTATTATTGAGAGTGAACGATAGGTTAGGGGGTGCGGGGTGTAGGGATATTTTTGAAATTTCATTATCTAATGGTTAATATAAATATCATTTTATGTAACCTTAATTTGAGATATGGTAAAAGTTTTCTTCTTTGTTTTTGTTAATGTAGATAATTTATTGACCCACGTTAAATATGTGTTTTTCTTTTCGTTTTTCTCTAATTTCACCAAAAATCGTTGCACGAAAATCAACCATTCTTATTATGTTTTATTTCTATTTCTCGTTATTTCAGTTTTTATTTCTAATATTCATATTTTATGAGTTTGTAAAATAAAAAACTCTTCATTATTAAGTTTCAAAGTTTTTCAAATAGGTATAGTTAGATGAAAATTATATGCATGATAAAGAATAACAGTTCTTAAAACTCTAAACTTAATATCTTAAATCTTTTAAGATCATCCTTGAAAGCAACCTTCCAACCGCCAAAGGGTCAAACATTCACGCTGATTGAAACCTTAAAATGAGTTTTAAGGAATCCGTGATGAAGTACGAGGGACTGTTGTATCAAAAATTATGAAATAATAGTATAGATATTGACATTATAAACCCCTGTTAATAAATCAATCATCAATTTTTACACCTGGAATTCCTAGATGACTTTTTTCAAGTCAAATCCTATGTTTAAATTATGCATTCGATTAGAAATCTAGTATAAAGTTGATGGATGATTAATAATTATAGATATGAAAATATTAATTAAATAAGTAGAACAAAAGTTTATTTATACGAACTATCTATTTTAAAACACCTATATTATTTCATAATGGAATGAGATGATTTTCGATCTTTTAAAAAAAAAAACATTCTTTATCATCCTATTATTTAATCTTCTAACTAATTTATTGATCTTCGTACGAATGAATCTTAATGATAGTTAAACGTGTGAACAACCTTTTTTAACCTTTTCCGTTATTACTAAACTTAAGTATAAAGTTGATGGACAATCAATCATTATATATATATGAAAATATTAATTAAATATATAAAATAAAAGTTTATTCATACAAACTATCTATTTTGAGACACCCTTATTATTTCAAAATAGAATAAGATGATTTCCGATCTTTCTCTTTGAAACCTTGTTTATCATCCTCTTATCTAATCTTCTAACTAATTTATTGATCTTTGTATGAATGGATCTTAGGATCTTCATATGAATCGATTTTAAACGTGTGGACAACTTTTTTCCTTGTCGTTAAACTTTAATGTTTTGTTTGTTTCTTGATTTTTAACCTCAAAACAAAACTTCAAATCAAGTCATAAATCTAATTATGATAACTAAAGTTGACAAGAAATCATTTATTAAAGAATGGATTGATGGGAACCAACAATAGCTGTCACAAACCCACTAGCTTGTGTGGTTAGAATTTAGGACTATTTTAGATGATATCTTATCGACTTTAGGGAAGAACAATCAAATTAAAAGTATGTTTCACATAATTAAATAAGTTTGTAATTATGATCATGGAGATGGAATAATTGGTCCAATTAGAGTTTTGGGGGAAGAAAATAACAGTTGGATTAGGGTACAAAGGAGATAGAAGATGTAACACAGTTTTTGAGAATGATTTTCTATTTTTTAGAATAAAAAAATCATAAAAACACATTTTACAATGAATATTGTTTTAAAAAATAATTATACAAATATATAAAATATTTAAAAATAAAATACTAAACATAAAGACGATTTTTAAAATATATTTAAAAATATTAAAAACAAATTAAAAATATTTTAGGTTTTCAAACAGTCTTTTATTTTATAAAACATTAAAGAACAATTTTTTAAAATTATTTTTCAAAACTGTTTTTGAAAATAATTACCAAATAGACCTCTAATATTTTTATATTTTGTTATTTAAAACAATCAAAATAATACAACCATCATATAATTTTTTAGGGAAAATTCATTATAATTATATAAACTTTCTTCACACACAAAAAGTCAAGATAAATATTACAAAAAATGAATCACAAAATAAATAGTTTAATATATATATATATATATATATATTTAAAAAAATTCACATGAAATAAAAATAATTCTAAAGAAAAAATATTTTATATTTTAAATTTACTTTTATACACATTTGTTCTCTTTTTTAGCTTTCATTTTCATTTTTTATTCTTTTTATAAGATTTTTTTAATTCATGTATGGACTAAAAGATAAAGAATATAAGTATTATGAAAATGTTAAGTTAATTAATACATATCAAAATTTGAATTTGAGCAAAGCTGGAGTAAATGAAATGGAAGTCAAATGAATAAGATTTAGATACAAGTGTTGTTTTTTTCTTTTACTTAATTTTAAATTCTATTTAAAATTAAATAGTGATTAATAGTATTAAGTATTAATATTTTATATTTTTCTATTTAACAAAAAAAATATAATAAACCATATTTGTTCACCGTGGATCTAAAGAGGTTTTTATAGTTTTAAAACACATTTATATAATTAAGAAGAGTTTATACAAATATAACGTTATGAACTTTCTCCCTATGAAACATCATACATAAAGTATTACAACTTCAAGTTACAAATTTTTCTTGATTAGTTATATTAATTTAATAAATATAATATATTTCAACCAAACAAAATATTCACTTGACATATATTTTGAAATTTTTGTTTAAATGACATTTTTCTCCTATGTGCTTTATTTTAATTTTTTTTTGTGTAAAAATTTATTTGAAACCATATTTTTACTTTAAAGATCATATTTAAAAATATGGTTTGAATACAAATTTAAAATGGTAATTTGAAATTGTTATTTTTTAAAATAATTTAAAAAAAAATGCTTTAATTTGACACAAAATTAAGGGAAGGGAAGAGAGCCAAATGTCACGGACTTAGTTGTTCATTAAGCTTGTGCGGCACTTAGACAAGCCAAGACGCTTGATCTTGCTAAGTTAGCCTTGCTCCCTAATGCTTAGCTTGCTAGGCTAAGACACTCGCGACTCAATGAAACCTATACTAGTGCTTGGAAGCTCACTTGCTTGGTTAGGAAGTGATTTTGGGTGGTGTCTTGGCCAAATGAGGGCCTCCCTATTTATAGGCACCAATGGAACTCTTTGGAACCTTGGAGGGTTCCTTACAAATCAAGAATATTTTAGAACATCCTACCATATTTTATGTACAACCCTATGTACAAGAATATACAAGAGATTCCTAGAAGTCTCTAGAAAGCCTTGGACTCCTCTAATGCCTTCCACCATAGTGTAGAGATGTGTGCACATCTCTAGGCATCTCTAGAACCTTCCACACTCTTCCCACCAATGGCTTGGTGTAGATGGCTCCAGGAGTCTCTAGAAGCTTCCCTCTTCCTATATAAGCCCATGGGGAGGGTCATTTGAAGCATCTTGTGACACTCTCCCCCACCGATGCCGTCGACGTCCTCGTCGTTGCCTCCTTCTGAAACCTCTCGATGTGTTTCCAGAACTTTCTCAAAGCATCCACATGTTCCCAGCTTGCCTACCTCTTAGGTAATCATTTCCATTAGACTAGATACTCTATCACAGGAGGGACTCCTTGTCTCCTGGTGACCCGTTCAGCCAGGATATTCTTCACCTCCTTCTCCCATGAGGCTTCAGATGGATGCAGACCCATGCGCTTTTGATGCTTAGAGTGCTGCTTCCTTTTACCCATTGAGTTCACCTTTCTCTTGGTGACCTCTTCCATGCATGTGCGGGCTACCTTAACTCGCTTCCCTTTTTCCTCATTTACTTGCACCCCTGCTAGTAAGGAGATCTTAGGCGTACTAGGCTTCGGGTTGAATTGGAGGGCACCTAATAGCTGCATTGAGCCCATATGTGCTTCGTCCTCCTGTTCCTTCTCCTCGATCATGGCACTAAGCGCTTTCCTCTTTGGACAATCCCGTGCCCAATGTGGACCATCACATAGGAAACATTTGATTTTAGGCGTGAACTCCTTCCTTTCCGCCTTACCCCTTTCTTCTCGGACGTTAGGCGTCTTGCTTGATCCATTTTTAGGAGTGTTGTGGTCCCTTGGAACCTCGTCTCCCCCACCCATGGCATGGCGTGGCTATCCTCAAAAGACTCAACCTTGGAGGAGTCTTCCCTCTTATAATCCGTTAAAGACTCTGCTACTGCCATGGCAGTGGCTAAGTCTTGAACACCTCGACGCCTCAATTCCTGCTCGGCCCATCCTTGCAGGTTATCCATGAAGTTGAATAACAACTCTTCCTCAGTCACGTTAGGAATCTCAAGCATGAGCGAAGAGAATTCCTTGACATAGTCGCGTATTGAGCCTGTGTGCTTGAGACACCTCATGTTTTTCCTAGCCAGGTAAGCCACGTCCTCGGGGTAGAACTGCCTCTTAATCTCCCTCTTGAAGTTTTCCCACGTCTCTATGGTGTAAATGCCATTCTCCATATCGACAAACCTCCGACGCCACCATAGAGTAGATGTGTTAGTAAGGTAGAGGGTTGCAGTTCTTACCTTAGTCGCCTCATCAGTCAATGCGATAGCCTTGAAGTATCGCTCCATATGCCATAAGAAGTTATCCAACTCCTTGGCATCCCGCTTGCCACTAAACCCATGTGGCTTCGGTACCTCCACCCTAGATGCCTCATGTGTGGCCATGACCCGTGCCGACACAGCAGCCTTGTAGATGGCCAACTCCTGCCTAACCTCCTGGTCTCGAGACTCCATTCGAG
Organism: Vitis riparia; assembly: GCF_004353265.1. NCBI lineage: Eukaryota > Viridiplantae > Streptophyta > Magnoliopsida > Vitales > Vitaceae > Vitis > Vitis riparia. The sequence goes on along the minus strand of NC_048448.1, from coordinate 2,854,265 downwards.
TGGCCAATGCCTCTATCCTTGACTCCATGCTAGCAAGCATGCTCAAGACCTTTCCTTGGAAGGATACAAACTCCTCGTGCGACACTGGCTGAACCTGTGAGACTAGCACACTCTCATGAAGGTCTTGGATCTGCTCCTTTAGATCCTCTAAGCCCTTCTCCATGCCTTGCTCGATCAAGTCCAACCTCTCTTGAGTGTCTGCCATGGCTAGCTCCACCTTGGCTAACCTTGCCTCCATGTTGGCAACGGCATCACGAGATTTATCCTTCTTGCCCCTGCCCCGTGCAATAGGCTCGGTCTCCCTTCCACGGGTTTGCTCGCTAGTCTCCTCCACGTTAGAGCCCGACATGCTTCCTTTACTATGCTCGCTTCGTAACTGCGCTCTGATACCACTTGTCACGGACTTAGTCGTTCACTAAGCTCGTGCGACACTTAGACAAGCCAAGACGCTTGATCTTGCTAAGTCAGTCTTGCTCCCTAATGCTTAGCTTGCTAAGCTAAGACACTCGCGACTCAAAAGCTTAAGAAGCTTGATAGGCAACTCCTTAAAGAATGGAAGCTCTTACTAACTCAATGAAACCTTTACTAGTGCTTGGAAGCTCACTTGCTTGGTTAGGAAGTAATTTTGGGTGGTGCCTTGGCCAAATGAGGGTCTCACCTATTTATAGGCACCAATGGAACTCTTTGGAACCTTGGAGGGTTCCTTACAAATCAAGAATATTTTAGAACATCCTACCTTATTCTATGTACAACCCTATGTACAAGAATATACAAGAGATTCTTAGAAGTTTCTAGAAAGCCTTGGACTCCTCTCATGCCTTTCACCATAGTGTAGAGATGTGTGCACATCTCTAGGCATCTTTAGAACCTTCCACACTCTTCCCACCAATGGCTTGGTGTAGATGGCTCCAAGAGTCTTTAGAAGCTTCCCTCTTCCTATATAAGCCCATGGGGAGGGTCATTTGAAGCATCTTGTAACACAAAGCCCCCATTCATCTCGCCTAAACCCAATGAACCTAATCAATACATCGAATTTTTCGTGCCAACCCAATTAGTACATCGATTTTTTCGTGTCAGATAAACACAAGTTAATGTGATTTATAATGTACCTCAACCCGCATCCATTCAAAACAATACATTTTGGAAAATTTAAATTAATTTAAAATTAAATTTTACCTATTGCAAAAATTATTATTATTTAATAAAATATGTTAAATTTAAATTTTAGAAAATTTTAAATGCTTATGAAAATATATTTTCCCAAAGGAAAAAGAAAGGGAAAATACAGATATCTGTCAAGATCAAGGCAGTGTGTGGATCTGTCTCACCGATGACTGCTACTGCAGAGGTGGTCCTCCCTGCTGCGATTCGACGCCTTAATCAACCAGCTCTTTTGCAAAGAAATTCCCCCACGTGACAAATATGGTCTCCCCTCTTTATCCCCACGTGTTCAAATACCATCTCATCCTCTCTCTCTCCCAATTCATTTTTTTTTCTCTCTCTCTTCTTTCTTTCTTTCCCTTCACCTCTCTGCAACCAACGCTTTCTCTCTCACTTTCGTTGCTGATATTCATGATGATGATTCATTTGCAGAAATTATTAATCATCTTCTTGATCTTGATTTTCGCAGTCTCTGTGAATTGCATAGATAGAATCACAGCTCCAACCGCTTCCTCCGACCATGACTACTCCTACTTTGAGCCCCCCTGTTGCAACTCCAAGGCCCCAACCACTCAGAAAAACGTGAGCTCCGCCCTCGACCGGTCCACAACTCCGGCCGTGGCGGACTGCACAATTTGGATTAAGGAACCGGCCGTGTCGGACTGCGGAATTTGGAGGAAGGAATGCTCGGAGGAGATTCTGAGGATCGCGAAGCGGCCGGAGACGGTGGAGTGGTTGAAAGGCATAAGGAGGAGAATCCACGAGAATCCGGAGCTGGCTTTCGAGGAATTCAATACCAGCCGATTGATTCGCCGTGAATTGGATCAGATGGACATCAGCTATCGTTTTCCGCTGGCGAAGACCGGGATTCGAGCCACCATCGGCACCGGAGGTCCGCCGTTTGTTGCCGTCAGGGCCGACATGGATGCTCTCCCAATTCAGGTTTCTTTTTCTATTTCCTTGTAACTAATTCTAAAACCCGATTTGTCATAATAAATTTGAATACAATCTTTTCATCATTTTCACGCTTTCTTGATTCTTGATTCGTCTTCAACTGCAAATATATGACGCCTTTAAAAGTGCAGTCATCCTTCTCTACTTGCCAATTCCTATCTTCTTTTTTCACCCTATTTGTTTTTATGACTTTCTTCAAGCATTTTGTTTACCATACATATTCTAATATGGGTCTGGTCACCCTGAAGGAATATATGTGGCTCTGGGTGTACTGTGTAAGTTATAAGAGAAATTACACTGGGGTCTCTCAACTCGAGCACGTGTGTATCTGTATTATTATTATTATCATTTCGTGCCGTAGAAGAAATGATTATGGGGCACCGACTCAAATACTGGTACATATCGCACGTGGCGGCTATCATGTTGCCATGTTGTGCCCATGAAACACCCCGGTGCCTTCGTCTGCATTTTCCCTTTGGACTTTATGCCCTAACACCAAATGTACTTTTTTTTTTTTATTTTTATCTTTAACCTAACTTTACCATTTTGTTTTGGGTTATCTTCAGTACTCGTTTTTTCAAATAAAAAAAGAAGAAAGAAACAAAAAATAAGAGTAGTTGCATTTAATATTTATGTTAGGTGGAAGAGAAATTGGTGGTGTGACATGTTGGGTTGGGATGGATGTTGCAGGAGGCCGTGGAATGGGAGCACAAAAGCAAAGTTGCTGGGAAAATGCATGCTTGTGGGCACGATGCACACGTTGCAATGCTTCTTGGGGCTGCCAGGATACTCAAGGCCCGTGAACATCATTTAAAGGTTTATTTGGACTAAACTCCTTCCTAATTGAATCACTTTATCATGTCTACTTGTTAAAATGCCCTTTAATTTATTGTCTGTCAGAGAAAGTGAAGTAGAGGTTATTAGTGCTATTTCGATCTGTTTAACTTTACATTTAGAAATGATTACTCTACATCATGTTATTTTTGAGATTGAATCGCTGCTACGAGCCTAGAGGATTTAAAAAACTCCTTAGCTGGTAAACCAGCAGTTTGGCTGTCAGATCACTATGAATTACAAAAAGGACAGTGAAAATTCTGAAAAGCAGTGATTTCTTGTTGGTGGTTTTGGAGTGAAACAAAATGTGATCTGCCTGGGCTAAAAGTCAGATGTGGAAAAGTTGAATGATAATGCCACCTTTTCAGTTAGGGGGCATTGGTGGATAACATTGATTCAAGAAAAGGAGGCAGGGGGGTTACGTTCCATAACTTCCTCTAAAGCTTGACATGACCGACCACCCTGGGAGGCCTTTTGCTTTGCTGGTTTTGAATCACCATGCCTTGCTTTTTTACCTTTTGGCTTCAAGTTTGTTGGGCTCAATACGTGGTTGTCACTTGTCATGTCTTTCTTCAAACACCATTTTTGAAATTCACTCTCTACCAAAAGCCTTCCCTCCAGATGAATACAATGAGAGTAATTAGAACTTTTGGTAACTGTTATCGAAAACAATTCTAAAAAATATTTTTTAGAAACTTTTTTTTTCTTTTTTATATTTTATAAAATAAAAGTAACTTGAAATATTTCTAATATGTTTTTAAATATATTTTAAAAATAATTTTAATATTTAATATTTTATTTTTAATCATTATACTTCTATAACTATTTTCTAAAACAATCATCAGAAAATAATAGAATACAAGTAAAAAATATTATATGAAAATACTTAGTTTTATGTTTTTAAAAATAAAAATAAAAAATAATTTTTTATTATCAAATGTTTTTCTTATTTTTTGTCCGGGGAATAGAAAACTGTTCTTGAAAAGCATTGCACATGGCTTTGGATAAACTAAAAGAATTAGATTTTCAAATGGGTGATTAACTATGTATATATTTTATTGTTATACGGTGAAGTGGGTCATAGAGACTTGTAGTATGGAAGCATCACATGGGTGGCATTCACGGGTATTTTGTATTTCTCTCATATGTTAGCTTTAGAGATGTGAGAATCAGTTTTGTTTTGAGGGACGGTGACATAAATAAATTATATCAGGAGTTGAAAAACTGATTCTCTCAGATAGAGAAATGAGCTTTCATGTGGGTGCCGTTCATACTGTGTTCTTGTCCTTGTCCTTTTTCTTTTGCTGCCTGGTTCAATTTTCTTGAGTCCTAGATTTTGGGCTTTTGCTGCTTTTTGAGTCGGGGTTCACATTGTATGGTGGGCAATAATGGATCAGAAAAAGTAGGTACAAGGAGATGGGCATGGTGATATTTCATGTTGATAACAGATGTAACTTTGGAGGCTCTATTGTTCAGCTGCTTGCTCATACAATTCAGGCAGACTTCTCGTCTTTTAGACGACATTGCTGAATCCTAAATTCTAAAGCTTTTTGAATAATGCCAGTTGGCTATTAACTAACCTCATCTTGGTGTATCTTTCTTCTTTCTACTTTATTTTATTCTCACTCTTTTTTTTTTTCAAATAGGGTAGTTGTAAAGAGAAAAAACTGGATGTATTTAACATCTTTCTTTATTTTTGATCACATGCAAGGAAAGTGAAAGTACTCTTGGTTGAATATGGGCTGGTACAACCCAAATCTCACCTTTGATACTTGGAATCATTTCTTTCTTTTTGAGAACTGAGGTCCAGCCAACCTTTTGGAAGCTTTTGGTGAAAGAAATGAACTGGACAAGAAATTAATATGAAATGCGTAAAAAATCTTTCATCATTCCTATTAGGACAATAGAACAGTTCACATGTCGGTTGTGTTGTAACCATTCCTAACATACTTAAAAAACAGATCCTGTTCTTGGCAGAAGCAGGTGTTGATTAGACGTGATCCATATCTATCAAGTGGGGTCTAGATTTGTCGTCTTCTGTTTTTGGTATGTTGAGGAAAAATAATTATTAATGTTGCAAAAGGAAATTTAGTTTGGTATATGGAATTTGTTTGTTCTTCCAGGAAATGTGGTATAATAATCAGTTATGCAGCTCAATACGCTGGCCTACTTCATGATTTAACTGCTGTTGGGATAAATCTGAGAAACCCCCTAAGGCATAACTATAGCTAGATCGTGGTGACGATAGATAAAAGGTTTTGTAGCTGATTGTAGTTTGCCTATGTGTCCTGACAAATGGTGGCATTATTTCTACCAGGGAACCGTAGTACTAGTGTTTCAACCAGCAGAGGAAGCTGGGAATGGTGCAAAACGGATGATAGGAGATGGGGCTCTGGAGAATGTGGAGGCCATATTTGCAGTTCATGTATCTCATGAACACCCGACGTCTATCATTGGGTCGAGGCCTGGTCCATTGCTAGCTGGGTGTGGCTTCTTCAGAGCTGTAATCACTGGAAAAGAGGGTGACGCCGGGAAACCTCACCGATCAGTGGACCCTGTTTTGGCTGCCTCAGCTGCTGTTATAAGTTTACAGGGCATTGTGTCTCGGGAAGCAAATCCACTGGACTCCCAGGTGTGTATAGCGTGTTTCTGAGTCCTCTTCCTCTATATTCAGAAATGGTGGAGTAAATCTGAATTTCTACCATGCCATTTTTAAACTTGCAGGTTGTGTCGGTGACTTCATTGAATGGGGGCAATAGTCTTGACATGATAGCCGACACCGTGGTTCTGGGTGGTACCTTCAGGGCCTTCTCCAACACAAGTTTCTATCAACTTCTTCAAAGAATAGAGGAGGTATGTTGGTGGAACCACCCTTTCTTTGTCCAAAATTCAAATCTTGAATAGAGTGGCAAGCGGTAACCAATATCTCCACTGAAACAGGTAATTGTAGAACAGGCCAGAGTTTTCAGATGCTCAGCAACAGTGGACTTCTTTGAGAAAGAGTACACCATTTATCCCCCAACAGTGAACGATGAAGGAATGTATGAGCATGTGAGGAAGGTAGCCATTGATCTGTTTGGCCCTACAAATTTCAGGGTGGTGCCACCGATGATGGGTGCTGAGGACTTCTCCTTCTACTCCGAGGTGGTCCCTGCTGCCTTCTTCTACATAGGCGTAAGAAACGAGACCCTGGGGTCTATACACACAGGCCACTCCCCTTATTTCATGATTGACGAAGATGCTCTCCCTATGGGTGCTGCAGCTCATGCTGCCATTGCCGAGAGATATCTCAACGAGCACAGACGATGATGTACACAAAATTACTGCCATCAGCCTGTGTTTTCTCTTATTTTTGGTGTTTGCTAGGTGGGGGAAACAGGTACAGGGAAAGATAACCCCTCAGCCTAGTCTAAAAGCTTCAAAAGCTTCAATTTGGGTCTACGGGGATATATATTTAGGGTATTGTAATGTTGATGTTCATCCCATGAAGAACTGGCATGTATATGTTACTGCATCTTCAGCAATTTCCATTTTCCAGGAAGTTTTAATTTTGTTTTTGATTTTTTTAAATAATTCCAACTCCACCGACTTAAGAGTTGAGAGAAGGACCAATCTTGATATATGTGACATACATGTCTGGCTGCCGGGGAAACACAATTGAATCAAATGAACTGTAATTTTTTTCCTGCCGACACCCACAATTCCTTTTCAAGCTTTGCATGCCTCAGACTTGCGATGATCGGCCGATATTTTCACTAGACTCAATTCCATGTTGTCACCAATAATAATCCTGTCTTCATATGATATGATTATGCAGTAATACTATGGCGAAGCAAGGGTATCATCTTTTGATAAAAACCATCATACCACATAATTCAACTTTAACCTTATTGTCGATGATACAACTGCAAAAAATATGTTCTCGCTCCCTACTAAATGTATTCTTACTCATTGTAGCACCTTCAAAGCCACACATTTTATTTTAGCAGATTCTACACTTCAAACAATCTCTCACCTCTTCTCACCGCATAAACATCGAGCAGCTTGTAGTGCAAAATACGTGAGGATGATGTCTGCACCAGCCCGTCGAAGACACATCAGTGACTCCATCATGACTTTTTCTTCATCAATCATTTTGAGAACAGCACCAGCCTTGATCATCGAGTATTCACCAGAAACCTAGATCCAGGGAAAATAAACAAGGAAGATGGAGCAATCTGAGGCATCATAACAGGAATGAAAGGGAAGGAAAAAGATTGTAAACCCAAGTTAAATTGAAGGCTATGGAAATGGGCTTGCAAATTCATTGATTAAGGACTATTATAAGGATATGACATAAGGTAGGATAATATGATATTGGAAATCAAGTAGCAATTAAAGAACCTGATATGCAGCAATTGGCAATGACGAGTTATCCCGAAGCAGCCTTATGACATCCAAGTAAGGCAGACCAGGTTTCACCTGTCACCCAATTGAAGTAACTTCAGCAGGATGGAAATTTCTGCCACTTAGTGAGTGCATTCAAAGTTGGAAACCAATACTGACCAAAAGGATATCAGCTCCTTCAGACTCATCTTCACGGACCTCAGTCAGAGCCTCTCTGTAATTCGCTGGGTTCATCTGATAACTTTTGTTTGCCATGCCACAATAATATGCAAAAGTGAGCAGCAGTAATATCGAATAAGAAATTAACCATAAAGTTCAACTTTCATGGACGGCATACGTTTTTTTGTCTCCAAAGCGTGGATTTGAGTCCAATGCTTCTCGGAATGGACCATAAAATGCACTTGCATACCTGTTTGCAATGAAGTAGAGATTAACATGTTAAAAAAATGATGACTATATGATTGCCGGAAATGAGTGAGAACAAAGTTTACCAACAATATCCAAACAGCAAACTTGTAAAAAACCTTTTATGATGTCAAAATGGTTTGGTCAAAGACATCAACATAGAGAAGGAAATATAGAAGAATACACTAAAACTGTTACTAGTAGTAGCTAAACAGGGATGTAAAAATTAAAAGATTGTTTAGACATCCATCAAAATGAAATTGGCTAGTGAACATGTCCAATATCTATTAAATTGGATCATTAACTTAAGAAAAGAGCTATTATTCTCTCCTCACTACATACACAGAGAAGACATCACCAAAAATAACAATGGAAAATCTTCATGATATTTATCTAGGAATACACTATAAGGGGAAAATAATCTTCTTTATAGAACAGAGCCAAAAACTTAAGATGCTGCCACTGCCCTAGCACCCCCCTTACAACCAAACCCACCAACCCCCCATGCAAAAGCAGGAAGCATAATGTCTCAATATTGCCTACTGCCACCATGCTGCCACTGCCCTAGCGCCCCCCTTACAACCAAACCCACCAACCCCAAAAGCAGGAAGCATAATGTCTCAATATTGCCTACTGCCACCACTGCCTTAACACCCCTCACCCAACCAATGACCTCCACCTCAGTACCAAAGCACAGAAAAAAAAAAAAAAAAAAGGAAAGAAAGAAAAAAAAAAAAAAAAAAAACAGATACATGGAAACAAGGAAAAATTTCACAGGATAACTACATCAATTTCTGATGAATAATGACCCCTAGATAACCCTACTTTTACTTCTGTTTTCTTTTTCTTTAAATTTTTCTAGGGGTGATTCTCTAAATTTTCATTGTTTTAGTAAAACTTATCTTCATTGCACCAACAAATGTAGCCCATTAAAATCTTTAAAAACTTTGTCCTTCATTTCTTAATTTTTTTTTAAATGATTTGTGGATGCAGAACATGCATCATGCCTTAATGCAGATATAGGTTCTTAGAAACCTTTTTTTTGCTAAGTTAAAAGGTAAATTTTATAAATAACAAACAAGGATGCTAAGCCAAGGTATATAGGACAAATACAAAAGGGTACCAAAATGCAACACCCTAAAGGGAGAGGACAACCAAAACAATCACTCCCTCCCTCATCAAGAAGGCAAGAAGGCAAGAATCCACCCAATCTACAAAATAAATAAGAGACAGGTTCTTAGAGAGAAACTTCCTGAAATCTAGTCATTGGACCTTGCTATATATATGTGTATTTGCCTGTACGTGCGTGTTGATAGGCAAACAAGAATATTATAAACAGCAACTAAACAAAAAAGGATATATGTATTTGTGCATATGTTGCATGGAAAATAAATGATTATACACATTCATTTTCAGTTTAATTTATTCTCAATGGCATAGATCCTCCATCACAATACAAATGATGCATGCTCCAACAGCACATACAATCTCACCATAAATGGAACTGTATAGTCATCTAACTGATACAGGTTTAAATAAGACCCACAAAATTTCCAATTTAAGCTGCCAAAATAACTACCATGACATGGTTGGTTGTGATTGATAACTGTGTGAAAAATGAGCTCTAATTCTAAATTATTTGTGTCGTAGGATGAGAAAATACTTAAATAGGAGCCACATGGGGAAAAAACTAAAAATATAAGGATGATAACTCCAAAAAGGAAAAATTATTGAGGTAAGATGTTATCCAAATGGTTGTTCCTGAGTAGTGAGTACAGGGATAATGGAACATTAATTAATAAATGTTTAATCAAAGGGCACAAGCTGATGAAGAAAATTTATAAATCATGGACACATTACTTTGCTGTATAGGACATGATAGACACATGTTGAAAGCCTTCAGCATCAAGAGCTGCTCGAATTGCTCCTACACGACCATCCATCATGTCACTGGGACTAACAACATCTGCTCCTGCCTTAGCCTGTTTATAAAAGTAGGTCCAACATGGTAGAATCACAAACTAGTCAGGCCATAGCAGCATTGAATAATATGCATTTTCAAGCAACAAAAATGTCAAGAGTAAATATTAGAAAGGGATAATTTTACTGAGATTCCCTAAGGTTTGGTGTAAATACACCTAATTGTCATTGGTTTCAAATTTTGTCAATTAGTACACAAATAAATTTATTCTGCTTGTAAATTTTTTTTAAAGAAATTTTAGGTATAAAGATTTTAGATAGGTGTATTTAACAATCTCTAATATATATATATATATATATATATATATATATATATATATATATATATATATATATATTCTTTAAAAAATAAATTTTATATATAAAATCCATCAATAGAGGTGTGTGAATGAAATTAACCCATATTAGAAATATTCATTGAGTTAAGTTTGTGAAGCACTTAAATTTGAGCAATTTGAAACTTTTCAGTCTATAAACTTGTCCCAAGAAAAAGTATAAAAGTTAAGTGAATAGTTTTCATGAAGAGAATCAAATGACTATGTCAAAGCCTCAGGAGAAGTCATGGTATTCCATAAGATTTTGGTATTTTCCCAAAGCACAAAAAAGAATGTCATTATAGAAGATCTTCCAAAATTACCTGAGCAACAGCTTGTTTACATAATTGATGCACTGTCTCATCATTCATTATGACTCCTACAGGATACCAAGGATTTCAAATGCAATCAGTAACAGTATCCATGAAAGATTACTTCTTAGTAGAGGAGCTCTGATCATAGAAGAAGTTTCCCCTTTAACCAGACTGTTATTTAATTGGCTGGTGGAGCGTAATGTAATACAAAATAATAAGAGTATGTCTGACTCAGACAGGTGAAAAGATAAAATTTATAGGTTAATGATGAGGTGTTGTCACTTGCCAACTAAAGCCTTTTAATTTGGATAGCAATATTCACATCTTCCTTATAGGTTCTGTTAGGATGTAGGAGTCTAAATATGACTAAATGAAAACAAAATTTAGCAGTAGCTAAAAAGTCATCATGATTGCAAAAAGAATTTTTTTCTTGCAGTAACTGATTACCATGAAGGAATCTGAGAGTAAATGGGAGGTTCTAGGTTCAATTCCCAATAGGGAAAAAAAATTCACCTATCAAAAAATGGTAAATAAAAAAGAAACTGCAATTTATTTGACAAGGTTTCCTATAAGGAACAGAATAATATTATAAGCTGGTACATTCATTGGTTTTCCCCTGATTCATTCTTCCATGAATTGCTGAAATTACAATTCATTTGATAACCTTATTAGTCAATGAAATTGTAGGCACTGTCTTGGAGAGAGGCTCGGTGAAATGGAAGAAAGAATTTCTTTTTGCACTTTTCTATTTTATATAAAATTATACATCCAATCTAATATTGATTGAATGCTTGAGCACTCATGCTCTAAAGTCGAAAATATCATAAATAGAATTTGTTTCTTAATCTTTACAAAAAAAAAAAAAGAAGATCCCGGAATGGAAATCGGGAATTGGATTCATTATTTATTATAGGGATTATTGTATCTCTTTTAGAAGATGCCATGCCGCCACTCGGACTCGAACCGAGATGCTCTAGCACTGCTTCCTAAGAGCAGTGTGTCTACCAATAGGTGTAGTCGATGGGCAACAGGTGAATATTCCTGTACTACCCCTTGTTGGTCCCGAGGAGTTTGTCGCTAGATATTTGACCAAATGGGATTGTCCAGCAAGCTAGTGGTTCCTTAATTTATGGTTCACAAAATTAAAGCACTAACTAATTTTTTTTTCTATGGAAGAATAATGACTTAAATTAGGAAAAAAAATCATCAACCTTTAAATTAAAGGAAAAAAAATAATGCTTTGTATCTATTTTCCATTCTTGCAATTTCAGGTGTATATACTGCATGCTTTACAAAAATATGCATATATTATGCTGAGAGAAGGGAATTTCCTTGTGCAAGAGTTAATGGTTAAGGTTCTTAGCAAATATGTAGTCATTTAAAGAACAATTCATGGACTCCAAATAGAGTTTTTCCCTACAATTCTTTTAACATGAAAGAGATTATGAAGATGGTACTGCATCGAATGGGGTTGGGTCCAAAAGGTTTATGTCTGGAAATTTTCTTTATGATCTCATGACTCAGTTGTAAAGACAGAAATTAGTGAGTTTTAGTGGCTGAGAAAGTTTGGCTATGGTTATAAATCGTTGTATGGTGTTTATTATAGTTTCCTTCAGGTGCTCTTTTATTGATGTCTTCTCTTGCTCCTATCTATAATTTCATAAAGCTTGTCAATTATCTTGTTTATCTGCCAAGCTACTTGATATGTGTCTTCTACCAGTGTATTTAGTATGTATTAATGAAAATTCTATACATCCTATGCACAAATATAAACTCACAAAAAGGCAGAACATTATGGCCTAAAAATCTCGTATGGGTGCACAAAGAATAAGAAAACAGCTTTATTGGAGAAAATGATCAAACTACTAGAGAAAATTGAGCATAAGAAACTCTTCATGCTTCAAATAGGATTTGTAACCATGTGTAAGGTAAGGGAAAATTCTCAAAATACTTTATTCTCTGTCTCTTAACCAGCACTTGATTTTCAAAGAATGCTTTCAAATAGAGTACTGGACAACTTCATTTTACAAATAAAAAGAAACAACTTAATCCAAAATTAATATCATTTTTTTCTTTTTTATAGGGAAAGATCAATTATATGAAAAGTCCTTAATAGAAGGGTGCATGAAAGCATACACGTTGAATACAAATGATCCAAATGTAATATCCTTGCACTTGTAAAAGTTGAAAATATGTCTTACCATCTTCTCTGACAATACCATCATGCCCATCAGAGGAATACGGATCTAAAGCAACATCAGTGTAGATAACCTAATGAAAGACAGATTAAAGCATCAAAGAGAATGCTAGACTTCCATGCATAAGCATCCTAACCTGGAAAGGCCTATGACCTAAAAATAGAGAAACCACCAAATGAAGTACTTCAACTTACAAGATCAGGGTATCTGTCTTTGAGCAATCGAATTGTCCGGGGCACTAAACCATTGTCATTGAATGCTTCATCTCCTGTGGGAGACTAGTGTGCAAGAAACAATTACATGACAATGATGACACCATTATATCATTTTATGGAATTCAAAAAGGAAACTGGATGGAGAATAAGAACCTTCAAGGCATCTGGAACTTTAGGAAAGAGCACAACACTGTTTACACCAACATCCCGGGCCTTTGCAACCTGCATTGAAAGATGACACTTCAGAAAGTGCATGGAAGACATACCAAGAAGCTCATATGGGATCCACCAGGACAACCATTTATAAGCAAAAATAAGCTTATAATATTAGCAGACAACTCTCAATCAGATTTCATTTTGGGTGGCTCTGTGCTGTGCATTTAAATATATGCCAGAGTAGCAATACTTTTGATATCAGACTTCAGCACAACTTGTTCCAATTTTGCATGAGACACAGAAAGAGATATAGCTCATTCACCTCCTCCAGCAGTCCATGTCTCCATCCTAGCCTATAACATCCAGGCATGGCTCCAATAGGGGTGTCCTCTTCACCTGCAAGTCTCATAAAATGAGACAGAAATATATGTGTGCGTGTATGTGTGCGCATGCGCGCATGCCAGAGAGAGAGAGAGTAAAATTAATTCTTTGGAATTTCCTCAAAAAACATTAATACCAACCTTCATGAATAAAGAGTGGATAGACAAAATTTGCAGGAGATAAATTTGTTTCCTGGAATGATGCTCTCAATACAGGCGACCTTCGATTACGACGAGGGCGTCGATTAAGTGGCTGACAAACCAACATTAACAAGCTGGTAGAGTGAGATCAAGCATCAATAACAATATATAATCCAGTAGAGTAAAAAACACCACCGATGTCAAATAAACTTGTGTTTGGTTGTGTATAAACTGTAGGAAAAGAATAGAAACTAAAAGTTTCATATCCAGATTTTCAATTATTGTGATCCAAGAAAACAATTATTTTAGCACAGTCAAAACTAATTCAGCTATTAGCCTAGTTCCACTGGGTTTTCATGATTTGGAAGTCAAATCAACTTAAATCATAAGATTCAAACATTTAAGTTTCATTTCTTGACCTCAATTTTTTCGTAACCATTCTTACTAAAAAAAGGTTAGTAGCCACTCAATATAGCTACAATGCTCAAAAGAATAACATGAAACCCTTACACTTGGTTTGCATCACCAAAAGTACAAAAAAGGTATTAAGAAATACAGGATCTCTTGTTTGATTTACCCTGAAGGAACGAAGGAAAATAACTTAGAAACTTATGCATTTTGCATTTGTTTTTATAAAGGAGAGAAAAAGGTAACTGAGTTTGGAAAACCATGTGAAAATTTGATCAAGTTTAAACTTCTCATTTTTCTTCCTTCTACCTTTATTTGTCGTTTTCTTTCCTCATACTATTGGAAACTTTCCAAAATCCTGACGGAGCCTGAATTAATCTTCTTAAATTCTAGCAATTTTTTTTTTTAACATAGTTCTGAAGTTACAATGAGGCTCTCTTTGGAACATGAAGGGTATTAGGAAAAGGAAAAGAAAAAAGGAAGAATGAGAATTGTATTAAAATTTATACATTTTAAAATTCTTTATTTCTTTTTGAGAAAAAAGGAATACTATTAGATAATCCTATTCACAAGAATTATTCATTTCAAACTTATTTTCTTCTATGCTATGTTTGGTTTGAGGGAAGTATCAAAGAAAGAAAGAAAATGCTATAGAAAATGAGTTTTTCAAATTTGGTTTTCCTACAAAAAAAAATGAAAAAATATATATAATTAAAATTAATTAAAAACTTATATAATTTCAAATCATTTAATCTTTATATAAAAAAAATGTTAAAATAAGTACAATGAATTGAAGTAATATATAAAAATAATTTATTAAATTTATATTTATTTATTTTATTTTCCTTCACTTTCTTCTTTTCTTCTACTTTTCCACTCTGTTTTCTTTCCCTCAAATTTGCATGAGAAACAAACATAGCCGTGTTTTCCTTCCATTTTCTCTTATTTCTTTCATCCAAATGTAGCCTAAATTTTTCCGTAAATTCAACAAAAGGCGACTCTAGCCATATTACGAGGAGCCTTCGATCAATCGATGAATCTCGTCCCATCCTCTAACAGACATATTTCTCAGCTGGATTCATATAACTACATACCTACTCATCTTTACCCAAGAAAAATTGGCAATGCAGTCAATTCAAAATCATCATAGAACAAATAAATACTCACAAGAAAAGGAACCGACGGAGTTCCAGCTGGCGCCGCCGGCTTGGGAGGCGCGGGAGGAGCTTCCGGCACATTTCCGGCCACAACCGCAGCTTCACACTCTTGATCAGTCAATCCCATTTTTTTTATGGATTCATCCCTCCTTTCGCTGGCTCTTACAATAAAACGACGTCGTGGAGGCGCCTTGATTGTGTGCCCAACACAATCTAACTTCTGATTCGATGATGCCCTCAGTCCAACATAGTTCTTGCAATCAAAATGCTTAATTGCCCCAACATTGCAGGGCGCATTAAGGAACATCGAAGCCATGACTTCAATTCCCAAAGTGCGCGTCTCGTCTGTACCACACACACCCAATGTTCGAATTCAGTGACAGGACATATTGAAACCCTAAATTCTTGCCGAGAAATTTGAGAGGAAAACGTAATAAAAGTGAATAATTAGATCATATGGAAGAGAATTAGAGGTGAGAAACTAACCTGGGATGAGAAGGAGGCGAGATGGAAAGCGACGAGGTGGCCTTATCTGAGGGATTTGGAGAGCCAATTAGAGAGGACTTTATGCGGAAGATAACTGTGGACGCTGACAGATGATCGGGCCACCTACCCAGTTTGACCACGATAGCCTCAAAATATGTCTGAATTTTTTAAATTACCGTGCTCGCCCTACCTGTTTTCAAAAAATGGTTTGGACATTTTTGGTAATCTAAAAAATCTCGAAGAGGGGGGACAGACTGGGACTGCCTCCTTTTCCCCATTTTTATTTTATTTTTTTAGAGATATTATTTATACCGTTCGTTGTAGAAATTTTGATTTTAAGAACCCACACTATAGCCATTACGGCGAAATTATTAAGTAAATAAAAAAATATTTAAATTAGGTAATATTTTTTTAATACTTTTCAAAAAAAAAAAAATTATATACAATTAAAAATTATTTTATTTTAATTTTTAAAATTTTTTATTGTCTTGGACTTTTTCTTTATATTTACTTTTGAAAAAAAGGCTTAAAAAAAATGATTTTCAATATAAAATAATTACACATAAATAAAAATTAAATTGATGTATTTTAAATTTATTTTATTATTGTATAAAATAGTTAAAATAAGTTGGATTGTTCAAAATATAATATAAAAATAATTTATTAAATTTAAGTCTATTATTTCTTTATTTATTTATGTTTTTTCTTAGATTTGTCAAAGTGTCAACATAACAGTGGTTAATGCGGATGGGAGATCTATGTACGGAAATTCAAGCAGGGTTGACATTTCATTGTAAAGACCCTCGTTAGTTCGTATTTTTCCTTAAATTCTCCAAAAAATTAAATGACTCGCTTCGTGCGAATAATGAGAAAAACGAAATTGGATGAGCCCTGGGCCTGGGCCATGGCCTGAGATTGAGAGAAATGGATTTCCAATTGGATGAGGCCAGTTCATTTCAGTGGGCTAAGGCACAAGTGTCGCGACACGATAGTCCGGTCTTGAGTTCATTGTCTAAATTCTTGAGCTACGCTTGAAAATTGAAATTCAAGCCCAACTAGGCCCAACAGCTCTGAAGTCAATTAGAAACTCCTTGTGCCAGATAGAAGGTCTCATCACATAAACAACGCCATCCTTCTTTGGCCCAATAGAAGGTTCACTTCAAGATGTTAGAAAGAAACGTCATAAAAAATACTGGTATCAAATAATACTAGACTTAGAAATCCTAAGAAAACATTGAGTTTTTTTTAACAATTATAGATAATAATCTTTATATCAAGCCAATAATAATGTTAAAGTGAGAAGGAAAAATAGAATCATGAAGACCAAGTTAAGCCCTGGAAGGCTATCGGACCCAAGCATGCAATAGGCACTCAATTCAAAGACAAAAATCTAAGTTCCTTGCAATATAGGCAACTCAAACGCAAGTGTTTTGGATTTCCTTTCATACGAATGATTAAGTAAAATCATAAGATAAACGTTTAAGTTTCTTGTCATATAAATAATTAGGCATCTATTGAAAATGGGGAACATTCGAGAAAAATTACATGAATATCTTTATGGATAACTCAAATGTAAATGTCCAAGTTTCATACTATCATTCCATCCAATAAATCTAAGAGCTTAATGTTAGTAAAAATATATGATCATGATGAATAACCTCAATAATCTTATTAGAAAGGTCTCTATCAAATTTTAAAAGAAGAAGAAAAAAGTTTTAGAATAGTACACTGATTGATTAAAAGACCCAAGTGAATGGAATAAAAGGAAAACCTTCATAGCAATTAACTCAGAGTAATTTAGGGGTTTGTCGACTGTGATTAGTCCCTTCGTGAAAGTTGTATTAAAAGTATAAGTTTTAAGTCAATTTGTCTTTCCCAAATTCCAAGTATAGGATGGGTTAAGAGATTCATCGTCTAATACATTTTCTAAGGATGATGACATTGGTGCAATGGAAAGATGGACTATCGTGCAAAATCTTTTCGTTAAATTCATCATCTAATGCATTTTCTACACATGATGACATTGGTGCAAAGGAAAAATGGAATATCGTGCAAAATCTTCTCATCCAAGAATAGTTTGGTAACCATGTTAGAAAAGTCAATTTCAGCATTCTCCCAAGTGAGTAGGACACTTGTTTGATGGTATGAGCACATGTCTAGACTCTAGATAGAAAAGGATATGGATTCAATTTTTAATATCAAGTAGGTAAGCAACAAGAAAACATATCCTTAAATGCACAAGGAGAGGTTATGACAATGTCACAACCACGACAAAAGAATGGAGAAATTTTCGAACCCTCTTTATCCGCTTCTAATTCAAAGAGTTTCATACCAGAAAAAATTCACTCCCACACCTAACATTCGAAAAGAAAAAAGATTTTTTTTTAAAATGATATATAATATAAAAAAAAAATAAAAGTGGGACCATAGTATATATGGAGGCCTGGATTTTCACGCATGATATATTTGATGATAATGACAATCATGGTTTCAAGGGCGACTAGGTGAAAAGCATATCAACTGCACGAAGATCTTAATTTCAAGTAAAGTGGGCTCCTGTCCCCATTTTTTACCCTGAACCCTTTTGCTTTTGACATTTCCCTTTTTGGGTGCCCTACAACCTACCCTACCCCATTTCCTAGCCTCCCAATGCCCCTTGTTCATATCCGCACCATGTAGGCAGTGCCATCTTCCACGTTATATTAAATTTTTGGGTGATGGGTTATTTGTGTTGGAGTTAGGTTTAGGTTTTGGTGTTCAAGTGGGACTGATCCATCCCAACCAACAAAATGAGAGATGGAAAGTAAGTGACGAGAGTTGAAGCTATCCAAAAACTATTTACATATAATAATAATAAAATAAAAAATCTTCTCTCCTTTCACACACTCTCTCTCTCTCTCTCTCAAAAATCGAAAGAACATTTTATAAGCAAGTTTTCTCATGAATTTCATTCAACTTTTTTTTTTTTTTTTACGTGAAAAAAAGATTAAAGACATTTGTGCTATAAAATTAAGTTATTCTCAAAATTTGTAATTTTATATATGACTTGGGATAGGGAATTCATCGATAAGATAACTAATATAGATTTTGGGCATTTCAAAAGGTAATTATATTTTTTTTTTCAATAATTTGATTAAAAGAGATTGAATGCAATTAAAAAAAAATTATATTTTAACACATTTTTAATACTTATCTCCTATCAAACACTTTTTAAATAAAAAAATTTAAGGATAAAAAAAATCAAAATGAGGTTATAGAAATAATTTTTATACATAAAAGTTATCTTTTTAAATATGAGTATAATTTCATCATTTTTAATTAAATATTTCAAAATTTTGTGAGAGTAATTAATATAGAAAAATGAGAGTAATTTTATTAATTTCAAATTATAAAAATAAATAATTAAGATATTTCTTAGGAGATGAAATTTTAATCATATTTAAATATATTAACACCCCCACACGGTTGGACGCAGGTTCACATTCAAGCTAGCGTTAGAAGCCACAATTATTTTTGTTTTTAAGCTTAATAAAAGCTCTTTTATGTGTTTAATTAATTTTAAAAAAAAAACAAAAAAACATTTAAAATGAGGAACTTTAGGTACTATTTGATAATCGTTTTTTAAAATAGTTTTTGAGAATAATTTTTAAAAAATAACTTTTAATATTTTATAAAATAAAGGTTTGTTTGGGAGTTGAATGTTTTTAATATATTTTAAAAATAATTTTATATTTAAAATTTTATTTTTAATCCTTATATCTATTTTTATAATTTTTTAAAAAATAAATGAAAATAACTAAATATATATATATATATATATATATATATATATATATATATATATATTTTAAATACTTTCATAAAAAAATAAAAAACTGTTTTCGAAACCGTTTTCAAATATACTCTCAGTCTCCTTGTTCTTCATGCACATTACAGTGCGATTTCTTCTGGCACCGTGATCATGTGGTGAATTGAAAAATCAAGTTTAAAAAAAAACATAAATAAATACAATCAATGATTATATAAAAATAGATATGACAAAAACACGCCAAACATTCATTTTAGACATTTGGAAAGCAATTTGAATCTGATTGGACAAAAAGAAAAAAAGTGCGAGAAAATTTGAGCGTGGGCAGCAAACAGTAGCAGATATACTGGCCGGTCTGAACTCTGGATAAGAAGAAGAACTTCAAACGTCCAATCCCACCAAGGAAATGTCGCATGACCAATGACCATGAGCCCCACTTTTCAAAAAGCTCCTTTTCTTCATTTCCTTTTAACATTCACATAATTCAATTCCCATTTTTTTTTAAATCTTATAATAAAACTTTTAATATAAGATATTTGGAATATTATTCATTAATTTTAGCTTCTTCTTTTTTATGAACATTTATGTAACACCCTGCAAAAGATGGGGTGGGTGAGGACTAGGGAGATACATGGGAATGGGGCCATGGCATAGAAACATTATCTTAATCTTCTCGCTTGTCAACCCTGAACAAAATCGGCAATGATCATCAATGGTGACTGGTTAAAGAAAGGAAAAAAGAAATTTAAAAAAAAAAAAGGAAAAAAAGGTCCGAGGAGAAGGAGATTTGAAATAAAAGTGGGTCCTCCATTGCATTCAATTTTGAGCTTTTAGGTGATGTTAATTGCTTAGTACACGTCCAATTAAGGATATTTGAATTCTATTTCACCCACTTTTTAAATGTAGATGCACTCATGCACACACTTCCTAACTGTTTTCCTTTTTTTTTTTTTTGAAAAAAAATTATTTTATTTTGGGGGTCCAAAAACTAAAATAAGATAAATTTGATCAATTTTCTTGTCTAGAAATTTTATTTAGGTCATATAAGGGTAGAAAAATAAATATATTTTTCTCTATAAGAAAAGATCAAATGATTTAGACTGTCTTACCATCTTCACTTTAATATTAAAAAAAATAACTAATTTTGTTAGACGAAATATTATATCAACAGAAAGTGTTATGTGTGTTGATAAAATATCAAAAAATTAATTTTATAATATGAAATGTTACATTAGTATAAAGTTTTATGTTAACTAATAACTTGTCAAACAAACTCAAAAATCATAAAATGCTTTTTTATTAAAAATAAAAAAAAAAACCTTATCCCATCAAAACCCTTCAAAGTTCAACGACTTCCTTTTTCCATATGTCATAATTTATAAATCTTATACTTATACGGTGATTTCTTTAATTATTAAAGAACAAGAATATCATTATTTTGAGAAAGTGGAGAATATTTGGAGGGCCAAAGTTCTATTTTTATTCAAAGTCAAAAAGAAAAGATGTAGAAAAACCCGACAAAGTTTGACCTTTCTCACTGAAATGAATTAATCAACCAAACTTGTATAAGGACCAAGGGTCATGAATGCCACTACTAGGCTCAAAATGACTTTTGTTACATGCTTAAAGGGAAAATGTATGTAGCCAAGTTATGTGATTTCAGATACTTATTATTTGTACAAATAATTAAAACTTGAAGAAGAAGGAAAGTAATGAAGATGAGAGAAGATACACATCCCCTTTTTCCTCGTGGCTGTGGAAAAAACAAAGGCAGGAATAGGTTGTTATTGAGCAACAAGTCAAAATGAGGGCGACCCCCCAAAACAAAAGGATGGTATTTAAATGGCTGATGGGCAAGTGGGGGGAGAAATTTCCTCCGCAAACTACCTAGAAAGACAATAATAATTATAAAGGAAATGGGAAATTTAAAAAAAAAAAAAAAAAACAAAGGTTATTTGTGGGTGTAGATGTGGACCACAGATCTAGAGAAATCTCATTTGATTTAGGAGTAAGGTAAGATGAGTAATGAATGGCCTCATTTTGGGTGAAGTGGGTCCCTCACTTTGCTTCTCTAAGTCAAAAAATACATAAACACAATCACACTTTGCTACAAAATTTATTTGGTCAATCAAAGTAATATAAAAAAGATTTGTCACCAAACACACTTTGCTTTTTTCTATCAAAGATTATCCAAAGATTTATGTGTAACTTTTTAGCCAGTGACTTAAAGGGTTGTGTGGGCCAACCTACCCCTCAACCATATTTATTTATTTGTTATTTTTTTAAAAAAAGGAAAAATCTTCTCCTGTCAACATCCTATCACCATGTAGTTCACGTTTAGCCCTTCAAGATTGTTAAGGTTTGCAATTTATTTTTTAATTATTATTTTATCTTTGATAAATGACAAAAAAGAAAAAAAAGAAAAAAGAAATTGGAATTTTGAGTTGTTTGATTGGTAAAAATTAGGATTTTGTTTTTATTTTTATGGGTTTTAAAAATATTTATTTAATTATTTTTATGAATTTAAGAATATAAAATAATTCAAAATTTAGACGTAGGAATTAAAATAATTGGAAGATGTCAAAGCGTCAACACCCTAAACTTTACGTTGTTGCAGTCTCGCAGATAAAATAAAAATAAAGCAAGCATGAGAATCAGACGGTTCAAGAGGGCACTCGTCGCGATCAGCGTGGCAATATCAGACGTACGATAAAAGGCGGTGAAGCGTGGAGGGGACGACACGTGTCAGACAAGACGCGGGCCCAACACTCGAGTGTGAAAAAAAATTTCAGACTGACCCCCGTGAAGAAAAACTTTCTGCTTTGGACACCCTCGATGGGGACAGATTCGAAGGCGGGGATTTAGAGCAGAATAGGAATGGGCCCATCAAAGATTTTATTTGGAAGGCCCACCATAGATTTTCAAAAATTGCTAGTGGGTCCCTGGTCCCCCAACCTTTATTTATTTCGTGTCTCCATCACTATTATTACAAAAGATTGATTCCATACTCTCCGCTCTGATTGTGGTCCCATTTTTTTATTTCTTTTTGCCTTTTCAGTCCTCTAACCTGTAATTATTATGCCTCAGCTGTTTAAAGCCTGTTTAGTAAAATCCAGTATCTTTTTCTGTTGCTTAGTTGCTGTCTTACTTACCATGTTTTCTTACTTCCCTAATCTAAATCCAAATTTATCATTTTCTATTATTATTATTATTATTATTATTTGTTATTCCAACATTGGTCAAAGACCCTCACAATAAATATATGGAAATTCTCAATTCATAATAACTCTTTTTCTTTTCAAAAAACTATTTGATATAAATAAGTTAAAATGTGTTTAATGATGATTTTTAAAAATATTTTAATTTTATTTTCTTTTGGAATAACTATAAAACGCAATAGAAGGGTGGTAGATGGTAGGTGGTGTACGAGTGCCACGAGGCTCAGTGGCAGACAAATATTTAAAAAGATAAATACATTGAAATTCAATATAAATATTTTATATAATTTAGTCAATGCATTTACAATAAAAAGGATACTGCAACATGTTTTGATAGTTGGTAGTGGGGGCTGTCTGCCCACTTTAAGATGGTCATGAGTAACTTTGCCATTTGGGCTTTTTTTTTTCTTTTGCAAAGAGAAGGAAAATGTTTTATTTATTTATTTATTTATTTTCTAATGGGTCTAGAAATAAAGCCATCAAGTCAAATGGGTGGTTGATGTTTATGATTGATGAAAATGATTCACATATTTTAATCTTGTCACACCCTTGACCCTTGTATTATTTATTAGAAAGGGTATGTATCATGTATGTGTGTGGGGGTATATATTTGTGATGGTAATAATAAAGGCAATCAATTAAAAGTTGATTAAGAAGAAGGGAAAATGGGAAGAAAGACATGGGGGGGAATAGGTGGGCAATCAATCCAAAATCCAAAGGGAGAAAAAACGGAGAGGGAGGAGGAGCCCACAGTGGTTGTACCAACACGGTCTACAGAATCTACTGGAGATCACACCACAATAACAAAAAACAAAAAAAACAAAAATATTACACACACGCCTCTCCTTCTACTCCAACCCACATTGCTTCTCAACTACTTCAAATAAAACCTACGGCATTCTCCCACCACCACCTCCATCTCCACCTCCACTACCACCGCCACCGCCACCACCACCACTACCTTTCTCTAACATACTTATTAATTATATATATACATAGAGAGAAAGAGGCTGAGCAGAGATTAGGATGGATCTTGTTTCGTTAGAGCAGATGGAAATGAAGCAAGACAATGAAAGCACCCAGCAGCAGAAGCAGTTGGAACAGCATTTTCATGTTTTAGCGGTGGATGATAGTCTTATAGACAGAAAGCTTCTGGAGAAGCTGCTCACTGTTTCTTCATATCATGGTATAGTGTACATGGGGTTGTGGTCTCTAGACAATTTTGATTCTACTGTGTAATGGGGTTTGATTTTTCTTTTTCTTTTTCTTTTTCACTTGCTGTGGTATTCTCCATATTTTCAGTGACTTGCGTGGAATCTGGGGATAAAGCTCTTGAGTACCTGGGTCTGCTAGATGGCCGAGACAATGATACTACATCTTCTTCTTCTTCTTCTTCTTCTTCTTCTTCTTCTTCCTCATCATCATCATCTTCTTCAGCCAAACCTTCCCAGCAAGAGGTCAGATTGCCTTCTCTTCTCCAATTGATTTCATCTCGGTAACATGGCCTTATTTTTTAAAGCTACCTGATTTTTTTAGATGTTCTTTTCTGTCTATACTTTACCATCTGTAGCCTCTTTTTATCACATCTTTTATTAGATGGATCCATTTTTTTTTTCATTTTTTCTTTTACTGATACTTGATTCTCATACACAATTCAATGTTCATCATAATATGTCTAAAATTTAATTTATCAGGTTTTCTGGGACCTTGAATCTAGGCAATTTTCAACAATGAAAATTAAATGCTGAAGAAAACCTTTCTTTCTGACTAAAAAAAGTATTATTCTAAAGACTGCCCTTTGAGAAATGACTGAAAAACATTCCACCTACCAAACGATCCACATCCCAAATTCCATCAAATTTTCTTCTTTCTTTCTTGTTCTGATTTCTCATTTTTACTATATCTACCATGTTTGGAATTCCAAAACCTGAAAAAAAAAAATGCAAGGATAACCAGCAAAAGAGGAAACCCAGGAAAATGACCATACTATGATGATCATATGACACATGAGAGAAGCCAAGGCCTGCAGGCCACCCATACCTAGTTGTGATAACCTAAACATGGCAACAATCCATCTTGTGACATCACAACATGATTGGAGAAAGATGCTCCACAGCATTTTAACATGCATATCAAACACGGCAACCCACAAAAGCCTAAGCCTCAAGATTCACATTCTTTTGTCTCTCTCCTCAAATCTTCCTCTTATCTTGGTAGTTACGTATAATCCAACTTGATCATGAAATGAACAAGATCTGCGTATATTATATTATAAACTTTTGTTTGAACATGAAAATGATCAGATGCAGGGGTTGAAAGTGAACTTGATCATGACAGACTATTGTATGCCCGGGATGAGCGGTTATGATTTGCTGAAACGAGTCAAGGTTAACAACCACCACCCCCTCTTCTCTCTTTTTCTTTTCTGGATAATCCCATCCCATTTCTGCAGTCAGAACTCAGAAGACTCCCATAAATGCATGTTGCAGTGTACATGTCATATGCTTTAATTCCTTCCATGTTTAAAGTGTTGGTCGCCATCTGATTCACTGGGTTTGAATCTGAGTGTGGTCCTTCAACACTTGGAAATTTGAAAGAGATTAAATCACAATTCACAATTAACCATGGTTTGTCTTCTTTATGAAAATAACCTAAAGTCTGGTCTACATTTACATCTATGCTTATAGGGATCTTCATGGAAAGATGTTCCAGTTGTTGTCATGTCATCAGAGAATGTACCCTCCAGAATCAACATGTAAGGTTCCTCTTCTCCTTATTCTTCTTCCCATGACACCATCTTCCATTTTTTCTAGTATTATTTTTTTTAGTGGAAGAATATATCACTTTATGAGTGCCCTTTTTTCTACTTTTGGTGGGATCGATGATGATGAGTAGGTGTCTGGAAGGAGGGGCAGAAGATTTCCTGTTGAAGCCTGTTCAGTTATCGGATTTGGAGAAGCTTCAACCTCATCTACTCAAATCTCTTAGCCAGTACCCCTGTGAAAACATCAACAGTAGTAACGAGGATGACGAAAACATAAATAAAAACAACAGTACTAGTTGCAGCAGCAGTAAGAGCAACAATGGAGTTTGCAAAAGGAAGGCATTAGTGTCTGCAGATCCCTTAGAGAGAAGATCAAAACTAAAAGATTAGGGGTTGTATAAGTAGTAAAGTTCAATGGGGTATAGTGCATTTTCAAGTTATGGGGCATATATATGACCCTATGTTTCATCAGAGTACGTACTACTGCTGGTTCCAATATCAGTTCAAATAGATCATGAACAGTTCTATGAGCATAGCATTAATCTCAATTCTTTCATAATTTTCACTATTAATTTTCGTATTTAGAAGCATCAACATATTTATCTTTATAAATTATAAATAGGATAAATAAGATCAAGTAATAATGGAGGTCATAAAGTAATAAAGGAGATTGTAGAGATAAGTAAGACAAATTGAAATAAAAAAGTAAAATAAAAATATTAATTTAAAAATAAATTAATTATTTTTACTTATTTATTAAAATTATTTTTAATTTTAAGTTATACCGTTAAGTTATTTTACTAAACATACTTAAATTTTTTGATGACTTAAATTAAGTTATTAAGTTAGTTTATCAAACACCCACTAAAAGGTTTATTTAAAGGGAGTAAATAGTTAGTCTTAACAAATTATTCTAAGTTTTAATTATATATAGATTTTAAAGATATCTATTATTCCTTATAAATCTAATGGTGAGTAAAATTCAAGGGTCATTCACACCCATGAGAGGTTTGTGTTAAGTACACTAACCCCTATTGATTTTGAAGTTTCACCAAATACCTTCATTATTTTGAATGAAAAAACCGAGATGAGTGAAAATAATAAAATGATAAGAGATATAGTTGATGAAATTTCAAACCAATTGAATCAAGTGTATTAACTGAAATCTTCAAAGAGGTGTATCCTAAAAAGTTCTATGAATATAAAAAATCATAAATTTAGCGAAAGCAAATAAATCCATTAGATATGAAATATGGATATCAAATCATCCGATGTGATAATACCTATCTTTTGAGATCTTATGTTAGTTAAAACTTGACCGCCAAGTCTTAATTAATTCAATGCCTCGAGGCTTGACAATGATGAATAAATGTATTAAATATGAAAGGAATGTATATACAACGACACACCTAATTTTTTAGAATATCATATGGATAAGCACTTAATCTTCATATTATATATACAATACATTGTATGTTTTCGTGGGTACTTCAATCATGTATGAGCAAGATATTTCAAGAATGCTTCATTCGTATGATATAAGTCTAGTAAATGATTTGTGTAAATTAGTGTCCACTCCAAATCTGAAATGATAGAGTGATTGAAGTGTGGAATCCACAACATCATTCGATTAATAAGCCGGTTCCACCGAAAGGGAGGAACAAATCTTTGAAACCTGGGGGGAAACTTTTTGTCAAATTATTAGAAAGAGAGAGGGTGGAAACTTTTGTTAAAAATTAATAATCACATTAATCATCATCCTATCTTGTATGTTAATTAGTTGGATGTCTTACATTAATCATATTTTGATACCCCAATGTTCCCAGTATTAGTGGGTGGGCCGAGGAAAGACCCAAAATAATAAGAATGATAATCACTGGTGGGTCTCCTTCTGGTCCACCCTCTTTTGCTTACGGCCACTCTGGTACTTGAATCGCATTGAAATGAAGAAAAACAAACCTCACGTGTAGGTGTAGGAGAAAAAGGTCAAACAGATTTGTTTGAGAGAACCCTCTACTTTGAATTTAGAATTGAGATTAAATTTAAATCTGATTTTTAGTTACGATATGATTCATTTTTAAAAAAATATTGTTTTGATTTACTTTTGACAATTTTATTATTATAAATGTCTTTACTTATTTAGGATGAAACATAAAAATATAAATATTTTATACCTTATAAACAAATAAATAAATAAAACCAAGTAAAAATAAAAATACTTTTATAAATATATAATAATAATAATAATATATAAAAGTACAAATGGATATCTAAGGAATTAGGATGACAACATTGACTGGACGTAGGAATGTGAATTTTCCATATCCCATTTAACCTTTTATGATTTTTTTTTTTTTTTTAAATTTTAATTACATTAAAAATATATATATAAATATATTTTATAAATAATTAAAACATTATAAATTTTTATAATTTATTTTATTAAAAACTAATTATTATCATTATTATATTAAAATAAAAAAATAACAAAAAAAATTAAAATTAATTTTGATGCATAATGGACTAGAAACAACTCCTAAAACCACACAAGTTTTTTAAACCCGTCTCTAATTTATTTATTTAAATTTCAAACTCGGGATACCTAAAAAAATCAACCCCATTATCACCCCAAAAAGAATGTTATCTTGATTTGTAAATTCAGTATATAGATAGAGAATTAGTAAATACCACCATGAAAGAGCAAGGGCTCATTATTCCCTATCAGAAGGCTAGTCGTGGTGGAGTATGCACCAACACTTCCACGTGAGGCAATAAATATTCTTTTTCCTCAAAAAAAAAAAGGTAGACCAAAAACACATAAATATATTTCACCGGCAATATAAGAAAATCTTAGTACCAGAAATATTACTTCTAAATTAGAGCAGATACAGGCACATAATTGTTACACTGTAAACTATAGTATTATCATCAAAACTGGAAACTGAAAACTACTGCAGCTACTAGAGCCAGACGAACCCCTCCCCATTTTATTCTGACTTTAAAAATAAAAACTTCAACTGAAAGAGAGAATGGTGGTAAGGAGGAATGCAGAGAGGGAGAGAGATAAGGCCTTCATTTCTTGCTATCATCCATGGATCGTTTTTGTATAATAGTCGCCACCAGTAGTACCCAACTGGGAAATGTTTGTATCTTCTTCACAGATGACAAGGATGCCCTCACTGCATGTAAGGAAAATGAATCAATTTCAAAACCTCCCCAGCAATCTGGAAGAGGAAGTCAGCAACAAACTGTGACTTTTACCTCATCACAGCTCATCTTTTGAGCCTTCTTGCTGAGCAGCCTTATCCCGATTCTTCTTAATGAACTCAATGATGTCTTCCTTCGACCTATCCCCTTCATACTGCGAGATGTTTCCGCTAGCAGACTTAAAGTACAGAGTTGGGTATCCTTTCACATCGAAAGTGTCATTTGGGATATCATTTGCAGTTGCATCCTAGAAAGCAAGTACAAGGAGATAAGTTATGGCGTCACAAACGAATTTACAAACCAAAAAAGGATTCATCATATCCAAGACAGAAAATACACTTAAAATTCCCTTTTTGACCTAGAAGACGCAACCTTGTCCCGATATTTAACAAATTCACAGTAATCGGGTAAAATAATTCATATCTACACAAAGATGTCAAGAAATCCAAGAAAAGAGTAAGGTTTCTCCCAAGATTAGGTGTCAGAATGCATATGAAATCCTAATAGTGGGCAAATTGGGAAACACAGGGAGAGTAGAGAATTCAAATAATGATCAGATGAATGATATCTGACACAAAGGATCAATATAAATGGAATAAAACAAAAAGAGATCAGTATTTAACAAAATTTTAGCAACAGAAATAAAAAATGAAAGAAAGAAAAACTATACATCCGCTAAGAAGAATTTCTTGCAAAAGAAAATGATCCAGATAAGCAGGTCAGAAGCCTCAAAGATTGAAAAATTTTTGACATGCAAATTAATTGTTAACCAATCACAGTAGAAAGCATCCCAAGCATATCAACACAATTGTGGAAGAAATTTATCACTTCCATTGATACAGAAACAACTATGAAGAATATTGTTTACAAAAAGGTTTGATGGGCCAGAATTTACATTCATAACTTTTTCTGAATTTCAACTAATTAATAGTAGATTTAATGAACACCACTACAATAGCTAATGAGTGTGGTGCAACAATAAAAGTTGAATACGAGAACAGTGACCTAGGTTATCTTTGTTACAATCATCCTCAACCACAATGCTACAAATCCTGAAAATTTTGGCTGTAATGCATTAGGTATTGTCCCAAACTGGCATTAACTTGCAACAGTATGGTACGACTCAAAGGGAATCATAGGGTATTATCACACAAAGTTTCAGCAGTTTTATAAGCATAAATTTTGCTACTTAATGGTTCGACTCAATGTTTTCTTATAGATTGTGTCGCAGGGATTTAGATATGTCTCTATCATTGGAAAACAATTTTCAATGCAGTAAAACATTGGAAGATAGTTTATGCTATGTAGTGGAATAATAGAATGACCACATCAATGCTAAATTGGATAAGAAATCTTACCAGCTTTGCAATGACCACATCAGCATCATTTTCAAAGGAGATAGCAACTTCATCCAAGATTGGAGCCAATTTTTTGCAATGCCCACACCAAGGAGCATAAAACTCCACCAGAACTGCAGAATGAAGTTGGCCACAATATTATTATATGTAAGTTAAATGCATGAGGTAGGAGGAAGAGAACTTTTGGATCTATCACTGAGATTCCATGCATGAACTGTAATGTAGATATTGATATTGTAAACCAATTCACTAGCTTCATCCATATAATAATATATCCATTAAGATAAGGAGCAGAAAACGCATGAAAAGAATCTATATAACTCTTCATTAATTCAAATATAAAAGAGAACAAGCAAAAGATTCATGCTCATCTTTACTATAAAGCATCACTTCAAAATTTCAATCATGATAAAAGGAACTGTGTAGTTAGAAATATACTGAAAGTAGCAGAGGTAACATTAGCAAGATTCCAATGGAATGTCATTCTTGTACCTTTCTTATAGTATAGGAATGAATATACACATCTATACTTCCATGCACTGTTTCCTTGATTCATTTTATAAGATATAATAAAATAACTGCTATTTGATGGTAGGAAATAAATTTGCAAGATATGACTCAAACAGCAGGATTTGCTGAATGCTAACTGAGACCAAATTCAGAAATTATCCAACAAATCAAAGCAAAGAGTAAGACACATTTCCATGTTCTGTTTCCTTAAGTTTTTTATTATTTCCAATAAATTAGAATAAACCTCTACTAAAGGAACTTATCTTGGGAACAATTAACTCCACAAAAATAGAAATTGCTTGTTCAATAACCATAATGAATATAATGTACTCTTTATTTACCTATCAAAAAAAAAAAATGACCATTGAAATACTACAACAATAAAATTTAACCAAGCAACATGCTAGAAAACAAGGGATTATCAATCAACTGAACTATTTGCTAATGCTCACCAGAACATTTTTTCCAGAGTTAAAAACTATTTCCTGGAGGGTATCAGCTACGACCACCTTCACAGGTTCATTGTTGACTTCAGGGATAGGTTCGGATTTTTTGTATGGTAGCACTTTGCCATCCTGCAGCAATGTACTTTAGTTAGAAAGATCCTGAGACATAACCGCAAAAAGAAACACTCTCAATGGCATAAATATCTTATAGCCACAGAAAAAGCAGTTAGGAAAAAACTCCAGCAATTAAGCAACTTCATCTCTCCAGTACGAACATCAATGAGGGACTTCGATCATCATAATGGAAGAATAGTATTAAATCAAAGAAGCAGGTGTATTACCTGGTATTCCTTCACCCAAGGTGCAATATGGTCAGGCTCCAAATTAGGTTTCAGATATTTCTGTCCATCATTGGTTTGTATAACGATGAGAGGCACCTGGTCGTCCTTAAGTCCAAAATACTGCTCATTCAAATAGATGGAATGCTTAGCATGTCAAGAAGAAACATATTTCTAAGAAGTACAAACACGAGACTGGATGGGTGGAAAGTAACTAACCTGGAAAGCACCTTGACTAGCTTCAAGATCTCCCAGGAGGAAGTTTATGCCTTTTCCTTTGTATTGTTCAGCAACTTCATGATACTTTGACTTAAAAGCATCAAAAAGCTCACTGCTGTGGTCTAGAAACAGCATGGCCTGCAAATTTCAAAATTATTACAGGAATCCCATAGAAAAAATACAGGCATAATAGTAATATGGTTGGAAGGGGGAAATAGGAATGAGATTGAGATTGGAGTAGAAGTACAAGGGGACAACAAGATTAAAGAGAGGTGTGGATGCATCATATGTGACATTAAGATAGTCAAATAGGTGATGATGCAGGAAATAACAAGCAACTTCGGATCACAAACTTAAAGCAGAATTTAGGTGCAAGTGACTTCCATGCAAATTGGAGTTAGCCATTAAAAAAATTAAAACAAATTCACAAAAATTGTACAAAACTTCCATTGGAAATTGCCCGCTAATGAAGTCAAAGAATATTAAAGAAATCCATTTTTACTTCTAGCATAGCATTCAAAACTACAATTGATAAAAAAAGAAATAATAAACTAAGTATCATTTTGGATACACTTCCTATTTTCTTTTTTAAAACACAAAAATTAGTAATAATTTCTATGTAAAAAGTAGAAACTCTAATACAAAGAGTATAAGCTTACAGTATGTGCATACAATTTACTTTCAAAAATTTTATAATTTGAGGTAGTAAATTTTTTTTAATACTTCAATTCATTTAAATTGATTTAGAAATATGTGCTTACAAATTAGTTTAAAAAATTTTATAATTTGCGGTAGCAAAATTTTTTTAATACCTCAATTTATTTAAATTGTTTTTAAAAATACGTGCTTACAAATTAGTTTCAAAAATTTTATAATTTGAGGTAGTAAAATTTTTTTAATACCTCAATTTATTTAAACTGTTTTCAAAAACCACAACCTTTTTAAGGTAAGCTTCAAAGCCTCAATTTTTTTAAAAAATTGTTTCTTCTAACCATAACCTCAATTTATAGAAGTTACAACTATTTTCTATTTTTAATTGGAGAAAATAGATACTAAATTTCCAAATTCTATAATCTGAGCTATTCACCTTGGCATTGGGACCATTGAAGAATTTGATAACAAAAGGGTGGTTGCTAGGATCCTTGTTAAAGAGTGTGACAATAGGCACACTCGATTCCTCAACAAACTTCTCCAGAGCATCAACATGAAAATCCTGCAAGCAAAGGCCTCAATGAAATACCTCACCATGCATAGTATTCTGAAATATAATATTTAAAAGAAAAACATGCTAAAACAGACAGAAATGGCAGAGTGAATATTACAATAAACTAAAAGATACCTGGAAATCAACAAAGAGTTCATCAAATGGCTTCAAAAGCCTAACCAAGGGGCCAGTCACTGATGATTCCCCACGAGGAAGGAATTTGGCATCCGAAGTATGAACAAAATCATAGTCAGAGCGAAATTTCTCAGCTACAGCCGTGAAGTTCTCAAATTCCTCTCCAGAAAACTTTGGGAACACTCCAACCTAGAGAGATGTGGAAAAAGTACGTAATGCTGAATTTCCTGAAAGGAAAAGAAAATGCAAACAAGAAAGAAAAGCAGCCATTGACCACTTACAATGACAATTTTATTGTCGACGATAAGACTGCTAGCATCTTCAGCAGATTTTATCTCAGCAGAAGCAGGACCACTTTGTTTCTTCAGATACTCAACAATACCATCGGCCTCACGAGGACCTTTGTACTCTTCAATAGATTTCCCTCCATTTCTCAAAATCTTAAGAGTTGGGAAGCCCCTAATCTCAAATTCTGATGCAAGCTCTTTGTTTGCATCATCGTTGGCATCAACTTTGGCAAGAATAATTGGAGGGTCATGACTACTCAGTATAGAAGCAGCCTTCTCATACTACAAATTAGAGAACAAACTTGTACATGTCAACGAACTGAGAATATAATTTTAAACAATTACCCAAATGTTAGGAGGAAATTGAATTTAAGCAATAGAAACGAGAAAATTTTAATCACCTCAGGTGCAATTTTCTTACAGTGGCCGCACCTGTAATAATAGATCAAATATAAGCATTACCACCAGAGGAGAAACAAATACACATTTTCAACCAAAGGCAGATTCTTTTATGAAAACACTTTAATAGATTACATCAATAATAGAATCACAAATATGAAGCACCAGTGATAAGGTGCAGAAAATGAAGGAAAATTGACTCCTATGTCC
Source organism: Vitis riparia (assembly GCF_004353265.1). Classification (NCBI taxonomy): domain Eukaryota; kingdom Viridiplantae; phylum Streptophyta; class Magnoliopsida; order Vitales; family Vitaceae; genus Vitis; species Vitis riparia. The sequence continues at coordinate 2,820,673 of NC_048448.1, read as the reverse complement.
ATAAGCAGAAGGTACATGAGAATCAATTCCAGTAAAACAGCCTAATTTAAATAGATACCATCTTACTAGGAGAAGACATACATATTGTCTTGAGAACAAACTTACACAAAGCCATATACAGATTTTCATAACGACATCAGGACCCGGATAGTCATTTACTTGATAAGCCCATAAATTCAGCACCACTCACGCAGAGAGCATAACATCATCATATTTCAACTCTAGATCTAATGTTGTCTTTTCATGAAGTGTTTCGGCGGAACGAAATATATATCTATATATATATATATTTATATTACTTTTAAGCGGTTTAGACTTTTAGTCACCCCCACTAACGAAATTGGACTTTTTGCTTTCTTGAAATCGAGAAACCCTAATCACCAGAAAATTGTAATTTTAATTTCCCTTGCGATCATTAATTTGAACAAAATCTCCAAAAAAAAAAAAAAAATACATAAACAAATAAAACATTCAAAATCAAGATCTGACACGATTCAGCACATTTAAATGAGAAAAATGAGATAAATCCAAAATCAAAACAAGAACAAGAACCGAATTACCATGGAGCGTAGAACTCAACGACGATGAAGTCGTGCTTACTGACAATGTCAGAGAAGTTAGAGTGCGTCAAAGTGAGGACGAACTCTTTAGCTTCATCCTCCGCAGCCGAGATCTTCACCGGAGACGAAGCTAAGATTGAGAAGGCAAAAGCCAATACAAACAAGCAGATCGAAACCCTAGTCGCCATTTCCACACACTCTCACTCTATCTCACGGGCTCTGTTTTTTATAAGAAACTGTGTAGAGAGGACACGACACCAACATGGAAGGTGCCTCGTGAGCGATTTGGGTTTCCTCTTAGACGCTCGAGAGTTAGATTTTCGTATACTCGCTTCCTTTAAGGTGGATTGTCCACGTGGGATGATTCCATTGGTTTCGCCTTGTCATAGTGAACGTTTTTCTAAAGATAGTTTTGAGACTGGTCGTCGTTTAAGAAACGTATAGGGTGAGTATGCCAATACGGTATGGTAGCCGACTGAGATTTTATCTGTTCTACCAATGATATTATGCCACGTAGCCCAAGATTTGTTATTGCAGACGTGGCGAATGGTTGTATGTGCTTTCTAGGCGGTCGTGAAGTTACTGATTACACTGGATGTATACCTCAAAATCTTCAATTTTTGAAACGATAGAATAAATGGCCTCGACTTTTTTGGATTTTTTTTTCCAATTACACTATTACAGTAATAATATTTTGGATTATTTGATTAAAAAATTCATTGAAAATCATTTTTTAGTTTTATTTAAATAAAAATATCCTTAATATTTTCTTTATAAAAATAATTTTTTATACAAATACTTAAAATGGTAAAAAAATATTTATATTAAAAATAAATTACTTTTCAAACAAAAATATAGAAATGATTAGATTCACAAATCTGATAATTATTTTATTTATTTTAATTAATTAATTTTAATAATTTCATATCTTCCACGATCTTTTTTTTATGACTTAATATAATCTTCATAAATTTATTTATGTGATCACTTTTTTATTTTTGTTATATTACTTATTTTGTAAAATAAATTTTCTATTATAATGGTTAAAAAATAAGAATAAAAAAATATTTATAAAATATATTCTCAAAGAATATGAGTATATGCATCATTTAATCATAAATATTATTAAATTATAAGAGAAATTTCATATTTTTTAAAATAAAAAAATAAAAAATGTAATATAATTTTTATTTTAAATATTAAAAATAATATATATTCTATTTTTTATTTATTATTTATTTTATAAATTAAATATAAACAAACCTTAGATTTAATAATATCAAAGGATATCAAATCTTAAAATATTTATTTTTTATGTGATGGGATATAATATCCTAAATATATATGATTTATTCTAGCATCAATCAAATGTATCCTAAAATATCAATAAAATGTTTAACACATGAATTCAATTAATTTGGAGGAATTAAAGTTTGGAGCTAATGGAGTAATGACAAAAAAAACTTATTTTAGGTAATATTAAGTTTATTTGTATTATTATCATAATTCTAGTGGCATTTAGGTAAGTGTGAAAGCAAATCATCGCCAAAATCTAACAAATACAAGTATATTTGTGATTTTAGAAAAAATATAAAAGTTTTAAGTATTAAAAATATTACAAACACTTCATAGAATGATGGTTAAATGTACTCTTTATATATTTTTTTTTATTAATTTCGATGACCTTCTTGAATTTTGACTAAATTTACTTCATCTTATTTATGTGAAATTTTATCGAAAATCTCTCAATCTGGAATGAGAGACGAGATGAATGACAAAAACAAAAAAAATCTTTTAATAAAATTTTAAACTAACGAGACAAAATGTATTTAGGCAAAATTCCAGAGTAATTTCCTTTTAGACCATATTTAAAAAAATTTTGTTTTAACTTATAATTTATCATCAAACATTTTTAATTGAATGGTAAATGACAAAATAAGTGGCTCTTTTTTTATTAAAATCAAAAAATTCAAAAAATAAATTTCCGAAATATTTGAGTAGATACGAAATTTTCCAAATATATGACTCAACATTAATTAAGAATAAATTATTCTATAGAAACAAAAAACATGTCTATTTAGAGAACTCAACCACTAGAAGATATAATAATCATAAACCAATCACCATGGTAAAAGAAGAAAATTTTATAATAAAATTAGTCTTAGAATTGCTCGAAACGAAAAAGACATTGAAAAGGAGGTTTTAGTTTATCAAGGGGGTTTCATTCTTTGGCATAAAGTGATGTTTTAAAAGAGATAGTTTTACTATACAATTATTATTAAATTTGGTATTTAGTCTCTAAAATATGAATTTGATTTTATGTTTTAATTACTTTTAATGTCCTCATTTATTAATCCACTTTCTATATTGGGATGACAACAAGATGGATTTGTGATGGATCATTCATATTTCAACCACATCGCATTTATTTATATCTATTCTCATTTTCTCACACCTATCCCATCTTGTTTAATTTTTAAATTTCTTCAATTTTTTAATTTCATTAAAAATAAATATAATTTATAAAATATATAGATATTATAAAATATTTATAATTTATTATTATGAAAATTAATATTTTACATATGTTAAAAAAGTTGAAAAAAATATCAATTAAAAAAATTTTTTATTTAACATTATATATAATTAGGGTGGGGTGGGATGGGACAAAGTCATATATACATATGAAATCGAATGTTTGTATAAGATACAAGTTTTACCATATAGCGAAATCGAAAAGCTTTCATTCAAACAATTTTCATTTCATAGTAACAAAGAGGTTGTTTGATAGAGCAGAGGACTAGAAAGTAGTAACATAGAAAAATTTACAATTTTTACAATGTGAATGTTGGAAAATCTTCAATGTGAATACTAACAAATATTTCCTCCTTTTGACTTATAAAGGTTGTAAGTGTTAATATTGTTGCTCCAAATCATCATGGCCATCATTTTCATTGTTGCTGTTTTCTTTTCACGATTCCAAATTAGTGGGTTGTTTGATGGAGTAGAGAATTTGAAAAGTAGTAATGTGGAAATATTTATAATTTGTGTAGTGAATGTTGGAAAATCTTAAATGTGAATGTTGAGAAGTCTTTTTCTCTATTTAATGTGAAGATTGAGTAGAATAGTGTGAACACTAATAAGTCTTCCTTTTTCCTTCATCTGATAGAAAGTCTTTTCAACTTTTGATTATAAAGTTTGTAAGTGCTAACATTATTGTTCCAAATATTTCATTGCTATCATTTTTTTTTCTTGTTGTTTCCTTATCATAGTTCCATTGCATTTTTTTTTATTTCAATTTATATGATGTGAATGTTGGATAAGTCTTAAATGTAAACGCTGATAAGTTTTTTTTCTCCTTTTAATGTGAGGGTTGACTAGGCTAGTAACAAGTCTTCATTTTTTCTTTAATATTTTATCAAATACTTCCTCATTTTGGGTGAGAAAGGAGGTGAATAAAAATAACAAATGAAAAAAAAAACAAGAAAGACATTTGATAAAAGTTTAAACTAATAGAACTAAATACATTTAACCAAAACTTATTTAAAAAAAAAAAAAAAGTGGATGAAGTTAACCCTATTTTTTATTACTCATGTTATTTTGAAGTTATTCCTCAAAGTAATCATCTGAATTCCCGTCATTGTAGCACCATCCTAGATTCTATCTTAAGTTATCTTTAGTTCCTTTGGATTCTCATCATCACGGTGCCATCTTAGGTTCTATTTCAATTTATCTCTAGTTCCTTTGGGATTCCCGTCATGGTGGAGTCGGCCTACATTCTATCATTTTTATTTTTAATTCTTTTATATTCTCATCATCCTAAGTTGAAAGAAGGCAAGTGAAAATAACAAGAAATGTATGTAATAAAATTTTAAATTAATAGGACTAAATGTATTTAGTTAAAACCAATATTTTAAAAACCAAACTAGATTGGCCGATCCGACCGTCGGTTGGTGATCTTTCTAGTCTGATCCACCATTTCAAGTCGATGACTTATTAAACTAACCTTAAACCGTCGTAACCGACGGTCGGACCGATAAACCGAGTCAACCGGTCGGTTTTTAGTGAACCAAATAGTTCACTGCTTTTTTTTTTTTTTTTTCTATTTTTCATGAGAGAAATAGTGGGATGGTGGGGATGGGACGGTTGTTGGTTGACAACTGATCGTGGTAGGAGCTACTATTGGTAGTGAGGTAGCTGGTGGTGAGGTTAGGCATGAACACAGTGAGAGATGAGAATGAGAAAAAAAGGAAAAAAATGGGAGAAGAGAAGAAAAAGAAAAAGAAATGGGAGAAGAGAAGAAGAAAAAGAAAGAGATGAGAATGAGAGAAAAAGGAAAAAAATGGGGAAGTGCGGTCGTGGTGGGAAGAGATGGGTTTTGAAGACAAGAAGAAGAAAAATAAAAGAGAGGGGAAAATATGGGGAGGTGTGGTTGTGGTGGAAAAGATGGGTTTAAGGGTTTGTTTTTTAATGAATGGTGAAAATGAATTGAAAATGAAGGGTGTAGATAGATTTAAAATGAAAGGTCCAGATAGTGTTCTCTACAAATTGGGCTCTATAAAAGTAAAAATTTTTATCTTTATTATTTTTATATTTAATATATCAAATATAAATTGAAATATTATTAAAAGAATTATATATATATATATATATATATATATATATATATATATATATATATATATATATTTAAATATTTTTATTTTTAATAATATTATATAAATTATATATTTATAATGTCAACGGTTCGACTATGGTTCAACCGTCGGTTTGATTAGTGAATCGTGAATCGGTGATATCTTCAATTCAATAATTGGTTAGATTTTAAAAATATTAGTTAAAACTTTAAAAAGAAAAGAAAAAGATAAATGAAATTAACTCTATTTTTTATTACTCATGATATTTTTATTTCAATAACCATTACCATACTTTTTTTAATCCATCATTTCATTTTTCAACCTACATATCCTACTTGGTTGTATTTTTTTGAACTTATTCCTCGAGACAATTTGCTTTTATACCATATTTTTTAAAATTTTCATTTTGACTTATCATTTATAATCAAATATTTTTAATTGAATGGAAAAGGCCAAAATAAGTGGATTTTTTTTTTTATTAAAAGCAAAAAATTCAAAAAATCAATTTCCTAAATATTGTAATAGATACAAAGTGCTCCAGGTATACGACTGAATGATAATTAATAATAAATTATTTTACTTTATTATGGGTGAAACAAAAATCATGAACTCAACCATTAGAAGAAGAAAATTCCATAACTGAATTAGCCTTAGAATTACTAAAACCCTCTTCTTATCTCAGCAATGATATCAGGCTTTAGAATAATTTTGATAAAGAAAGCTATCAAAACCTGTAAAATGCCTTGGTGTAAAAGTCATCAATTTTTTAATTTTTCCACGTTACTATTTTTCAGTCAAAGAGCCCCCTCGTTATTACATATTTTGCTCCTAGATGCCTTGGTGTAATTACAAACTATGGGATTATTCGATATTTTTAACCACTTTATCTTTTGTAAAACTCACTTGTATGTAAATGGAGAAAGCTACTATGGGAGGATATTAGAGAAACAACAAGATAAACCAACTTTTCTATTAAACTTTTCTAAATATGAATTTGATCTTTAAAAATTCCCAATATTATGTTTTAGTTACTTTTAATGTCCTTTGTTATCTATCCACTTTCTCTATAAGGATGACAATAAGGTAGGTTCACGGTGAGTTACCCATATCACAACCCCCTCTTATTTATTTATATTTATTCTCATTTTCCTACATTTGCCTTACCGTGTTTAATTTTTAAAAAATTTCATTTTTTAAATTTATATTTAAAATTTATTAAAAAATATAATTTATGAAATCTATAAATATTTATAATTTATTTTTATGAAAAATAATATTTTATATTTGTTAAAATTTTGAAAAAAAAAATCAATTAAAATAATTTTTTATTTAATATTATATATAATCGAGGTGAGACAAAGTCATACCCAAACTTATTTCAAACCCATCTTAGGTTACATATATAATCATTAGTTGAAATGTTTTGGCTTAAATAATTCTCATTTCCTTTTGTTTCTTACCCTTTACTCTTTTTAAAAGGTAAAACAAACACACAAAAAATACTTAATAGTGAATAAAACTTTGACAAAGAACAAAGATTTTTACTTCTACCAAAGCTCAAAATATACAAGAATGTTGGATATTATGAAGGTTTTTCTAGAGAACTTCGACCATCTTGGTATATATCTGATGATCATTTTCTACTGGCTTTCTCCATTTGTAAATGACAAACTGGTTAAAGAGAACAAAGACTCCTATGATCTATGTTTAAATCAAGGTGACGGAGAGTAAGAGATGTAGTAATAAGGAGGTTGTTTGATAGAGTAGAAGTTAATAATTTTTACAATGTGAAAGTTGGCAAGTCTTTAATGTGAGTACTGACAAGTATTTTCTCCTTTTGATGTGAGGGTTCACGGCTCTAGTATGAACACTAACAAGTCTTCCTTTCATATTTATTTGATGGAGAGTTTTTCAGCTTTTGATTTATAGAGGTTGTAAGTGTTATTGTTATTGCTCCAAATCATCATTGCCATCATTTTCTTTGTTGTTGTTTGATAGAGTAGAGGATTTGAAAAGTACTAAATGGAAAGATTTATGATTTATATGGTGTGAATGTTGGCAAATCTAAAATGTGAGTGCCGACAAATATGTACCAAGCAAGGCAGGTTTTGATTTGAATGGTTTATAGAATGATTATATTATAAGTCATAATCTATCCATGAACTTTTCTTTTTGTTTTTTCTTATGTTCTAAATAATGCCTTATGATATAATCTTTCTAATTGAAAGATTATTTCTCAAGTTTAAATGTTAGTTCACGAATTTGGGGTTATTTTATTTATTTTAATCGATTAATCTTTAATGTTATGTTTCATATTATAAGATAAAAAAGGGAATAACATATCTTATCTCATATTCGATTGGTGATAGGATAAAATAAGTGTAGACCCCCATGAGGGGCACGGTTTTTTTCTCTCATTTTGTGCAGCTCACTTGCCAGCTGGAGGGCTCCTTGAAAGCCAAGTGCTGCCTCCTGGTTGGTGGCTATGGAATCAGCTTAGTGGAATTGATGGACCAATCAGAGATTGACACCTGGAGGGGAGCTGCAGAAGAGGTACGTTTCTGTTATGAGGAGCGTATGAGAGAGAGAGAGGTAGCTGGCAGCTGCAGGACCCGTGGTTGCTTTTGGAGGCTGCCGTGGGAGATTTTTAGGGAGGATGAGAGAGCTGCAAGAGGAGGTTCCAGAGGAGCCTTGTGGGGGGTGGACTTTGGAGAGAGATATTTTGAGAGAGGGAGAGAGTGAGGGGAGGCGATGGGGTAATGTGTTTTTCTGGTTGCTGAGAGGAGCTTTTTGGGAATACCTTGAGAAGCAAGACAGAGAGCAAGGGCTTAAAAAAAAGAGATAACAGAGGAAGAGAGGAGCTGCAGAGTAAGTTTTCCATTATGTTTTTTTTGCTTCTTTCTTTTTCTCTTCATATATTATTATCGAGATGCATTGCTGTTGATTTTTGGACCATTTATGCTCTGTTCTTCATGGTTGACTGCTCCTCTTTTGCTCCTGTTTATGACTGAAAATTGATTTAACTTTGTTTTACCTCCTCTGTGACATTTTAAAGAAAAAAAAGACCTTTTAATTCACTCATTTGCAAGCCCACTAACTAAGAGGTGAAGCATTGTTCTTAATGATTCATTTCATTCTTCCCCTCCATTGCTCTGTTTTTGCTACTTTTTGTCTTTGCTCTGCGTGTTTGGACTTTCTTGAATATGAAGCCGTAATGGGGAGTGGGCTATGGGATGACGAGACTGTGAGGGATTGGGACTCCTTGAATCTGCTTATCCTGAAGAGGTTACTAAGATCTTGGTAGATCAGTGTTTGAGCATATGAACAGAGAGCGGTCCGCACTGTGGATACCATTGTTGTCAGCGATCTGTATGGCAGAGGTGACTATTCTACCAATACTCCTATGGTTTTATGGGATGTATTAGGCTTGCAGAATTGGTTCTTTGAAGGCTGGTGGTTTGCCTAGTATGCGGGAGAGTTTAAAGCTATAGAATACGCAATTGCCTCGGATACATGGTCGGCAGGCTGCCTTGTGGTTGGATAGCTACTGTTTCTGGTGAAAAATGGTGTTGATCAGTTGGTGGAAATCATTAATTTCTGGGTACACCCACCATGGAAGAAACTAAGTGCATGAATCCAGATGCGTTGCACTATCGCTTCAGGATACAAATGGGTGTGAAGGTGGAGCCCTTTAAGCAAAGTTTCTGCATGCAAGAAGTCAGGGACGAGAGTGAGAAGGATGCTAAATAGTTGATCCGCAAGCCCATGATTACAACACTGACGTTAAGGAATCAGCATTTGGATCAAGAACCAATGTGTCTGACTCTGTAGATTCTGTTGTTGAAGTTGAGAAATTGAAGTTGGAGATGAAGATGCTGGAAACTGCACTCCAGGGGGCTGCAAGGCAAGCTCAGGCAATAGTAAATGAAGGAATGAGCCAAAGAGCAGTCCACCAGGCTATGTTCGAATCTGTAGCATTAATGGGAGCTAATCTCCTCCAAATCTCCTCCACACGCACCAGAAAATTTATCACCTCCAGTGGGTAGTGTCTCATCTGGGAGAGTTTGACAAGGCCTAAACTGTTAGAAACAATGACTTGGGTCTGTTTTGGTGAATTTGTTGAAATTCAATTTGGCAGAGAAGGCAGAGTGTGTGTGACAAGTGCAGTGGGTATATTGCTTCATGGGTCGTTGAGTTTTCTTCTATCCAAGGGCTACATTGTCCGTGGAATTGTTAGAGATCCCAGTGATGGAAATGATGCTCATTTGAAGAAACTTGAGAAAGCATCTGAGAACCTGAAACTCTTTTAAGGCAGACTTGCTGTAGAACAGAACTTTATCCTGCCTTTGAAGGATCTGATGGAGTGTTCCATACTGCCAGTCCCGTCCCTCCTACAACTGTAGCGAACCCCAAGGTGGAATTAACGAAGCCTCTTGCAGCAATCCTGATGTGATACATCTGGTGGTGTTCTGGAAGCTTATAATGAGCAAATATGAGATTTGCTAGTTACATGAATTTAACTGGGGTTATCAGAAGTGAACTTGAAATAAGGCAAGTGGGTGAAGAGACACGTCATGAGCTTGGTCAGGTTGAGGCATATGTGAACCATATGAGCGGGTCAGAGAGGTTTTACAATCTGGCAGTAATGTAAGGGTTGTCATCTCACCGGATGTTAGTGGGCATGGCATCACATACCCAAATACACCTACCCGCATGCATGGATACCACGTATACAAGGTCCTTCTCCATATCTCTATGCAGTCACTCTCTCTAATACCTGATTCACCCATTTTCTGCTACCCACGACTCCATTCATCACCTTTCGTCACCCAATCTGTCACCTCAACCTTTACACGCATCAAACTCATCCCATGCTCTTCATTTTCATCCCATATACACCACCTCACCCGACATCATCATTATCTTCAAGTGTTGGACGAAGAATCTTGAGTTGTTTCAATGGAACATCATTTCGGGTTGGCCATGGGAGGAGTACAAGAATAAACCTTAGCTTTTGGAGGATGAAACAGGTCAATATCAGTATCATGGTCAGCTTAAGGGTTTACAATCAGCAACTTACTACCTACTAATGATGCAAGGAAAGGAATTTGTTGCAATTCCAGCTGGATCTTGGTACGACTTTGACAAAGTTGCTCAATATAAATAAAAACCTCACCTTGGAGGAAGCAGAAAAGAAGGTGAAGAATAGGAGAAGGATTGCAGATAAATACCAAGGACGAGATGATGAAATTCGGCGTTGCATCCAGATATTATCTAGGGAGAACAAAGAAACAACCATGTCATTATTGGTGAGCCTGGTGTGGGAAAGACTGCAGTTGCTGAAGGCTTAGCTCAAAGGATTGTGCGCGGGGGGCGTTCCTGAACCTTTGATGAACAGAAAGTGGGTGCAGGGCTGTGAGTGGGGCAATGGAGTGCTGGGGCATTGGACAACAACAAAGAACTGCTACGGTGAGACTGCACCAATGCGTGGAATGACTTATCAGGAGCAATCATAATTAACAAGAAGCAGTGTGTCACTTACATGAACACATGCCTCAAATGTTGACATTTGAGCTCAGTGGAGAGGTTGGGGTCGACTAGCTGGCTGCAATCAACAAGGTTTGGGCATTTCAACAAGAGAGGAGATGAAATGCATGGAACCCATCTATACAGGATTGTTCGGGTTTTCTGAAAGTGGCAGTGAATGAACATGGAAGACCCGCATGAATGATTCCTGAATCTTAGAAAGTGTGAACAGGCTTGGGTTATTCACATCGGACGATCTCCAGCGAGTATTTGGATGTATGAGGATGCAGATATGTCGCCATTCCCAGTTTGGTCAGTATGTTATGAGAAGGAAAGATCCATTACTGCCGTTACTTCAATTAATATCCAAGCGCCAAAAGCTGTGGCCTATGATGCTGCTATACAGGCCGCGATCTTGAGCGGTGGGGGCGATAATGCCTTCAACACCTTTTTCAGCGAAACTGGTGCTGGAAAGCATATCCTTCGTGCTGTGTTTGTTGACCTTGAGCCCATTGTCCCAGCTTTTCCATCCAGAAGCACTTGAAGCGGTTGAATAAGCCTGCTGTCAAAACCATTAAGAGCTCAGATGGGGATTTAATAGACTGTGTTCACATTTCTCATCAACCAGCCTTTGATCATCCATTCCTGAAAAATCACACAATTCAGATGAAGCCCAATTACCACCTGGAAGGGCTTATAATGAAAGCAAAGTGTCTACAAAGCCTAAACAGAGGACAAATCCAATCACTTAGCTGTGGCATGTGAATGGTAAATGCCCTGAAGGCACCATACCCATCAGAAGAACAAAACAGGATGATATTCTTAGAGCAAGTTCAATGAAAAGATATGGAAGAAAGAAGCACAGAACCATTCCTCTGCCAAGGTCTGCAGATCCTGATCTCATCAATGGAGCGGCCATCAGCATGCAATTGCTTATGTTGAAGGAGATATATACATGGAGTTAAAGCCACCATTAATGTCTGGGAACCCAGAACACAGCAGCCAAACGAGTTCAGTTTGTCTCAGCTTTGGATATTGGGAGGTTCCTTTGGTGAAGACCTTAACAGCATTGAAGCTGGTTGGCAGGTCAGTCCAGATCTATATGGTGACAACAACACAAGACTGTTCATTACTAGACTAGTGATGCATATCAGGCCACAGGATCTACAATCTTCTCTGTTCAGGCTTTATCCAAATCAACAGTGAAATAGCAAGGGGTGCAAGCATCTCTCCTGTTTCTGCATTTAGAAATTCACCATATGATATAGTGTACTTGTCTGGAAGGATCCAAAGGAGGGAAACTGGTGGATGCAATTGGAAATGACTATGTATTGGGTTATTGGCCAGCTTTCCTATTCTCATACTTGGGTGACAGTGCCTCTATGATTGAGTGGGGAGTGAGGTGGTGAATTCAGAACCAGATGGTCAGCACACCTCAACTCAAATGGGCAGTGGGCGTTTCCCCGAAGAAGGTTTAGCAAGTCAAGCTACTTCAGGAATATTCAGATAGTTGATTCCTTCAATAACCTCAAGGCCCCTAAGGGCATTGGCACCTTCACTGAGCAGTCAAATTGCTATGATGTTCAGACATGCAGTAATGGGGACTGGGGCCATTACTTTTACTATGGAGGCCCTGGTGGAAATGCCGATTGCCCATGAAGATAAAAACACCTTTTCTCTCCCCATATCACCAGTCCGTGCCATATGCATCCATGGCTGCCACCCCATTAAAATCTGCTAGTGTTAGATCAGATGCATAGGCGTGAAACTGGGATTCACCAAAGGCTGCACCTGAGCCATCCTTGAGAGAGAGGAAATCGTTTTTATGGACTCATGATCAGCAAGGATCCCACATGAAAACTGATGCCTATCATACATCAAGTGATGTTAGTTGGTTTCAAGCTCGTTACCCGTTCTGCCACATGAAAAGTTGCACTTAATGATCAGAAGCATCCTAAGGACATCTAAAAAATAAGCATCAATCTGGAATAGAAGAGATTAGTGGCAGTGTGCTAGAAATCAAGCAAGAAAGAGGAGCTATGGGTGTGTCCCAGGGGGAGGATGCCAAGGTTTCGAAGAGGACACAAGCATCTTGGAATCATGGTCATGATGTAGAGGAAAATATAAATTCTTCTGTCAGAGTCTATGATATATGACTGATAAATGTGGTGGCCTAGAATCTGGAAGAAAATTGGTTCAAATGCAGGCAGCTGACATTGTCATTGAATCCTCCAAAATGTGTCATGACAGGAATATTACAACTTGAACAAATCATTAGGTCCCAAATTCAACAAGCTGGCTAATCCTCCGGAAAATGGATCCTGCTCATGCAACACATGGGAAATATAAAGGGCCTCTATGTGAAGATGAAGCATCATGCCGTTTAACTAATCCAAGTCTGGAAGATAGCAGGGGATGTTTTGTCTGCGTGAAGGGTCCTTGGCTGATATGGATTTGGCACTGGGGCAACTGAAGAAGATGGAGGAAAGTTATGCATGATCATGGAAACTTCTTGTGTCTTCGATCAGATATACAAAGAGCATCTCAATGGCATGCGCCCCGGTGGTGATAAAATTTACCATGTCTTTGATAACCAACTTCCTGCTGTTCTGAAAAGGTTGCAATTTGATGAAGCAATCATTCTTTCTGATACAATTCAATTGCTCTGGGACTTGACAGCTCAAGTGAGAAACTGAAAAGCTGAAAAGGCATCACTGAATGAAGAATCCCGTGAATTAACCTTCAGGAGAAGAATGATCTCAGATAAGAGAAGGACACGCCTTATAGCAATAAATATGATATGCCACTCAGCTTGATCCACGTTCCAGCTGATGAGCCTGGTGTTGGTAGTCTTGCATCAAAACAGACAATCTCTTCGCCCAATTCTGCCAGTGCTGGTTCTCAAGGATTCTTTGACTCGTGAACCAGGAATTAAGGTTCATCATACCAATATCCAAGCGTCAAAAGTTGTGGCCTATGGTGCTGCTGTGCAGGCTGCAATCTTGAGCGGTGAGGACAATGAAAAGGTCCAAGACCTATTGTTGTTGGATGTCACCCCTCTCTTCCTTGGTTCGGAGACTGCTGGTGGTGTTATGACTGTCTTGATTCCAAGGAATACAATATGTGCAGCTTGCTATGAGAATGCTAGAAGCATAGTTGCATTCATCAACAAGTTTGAAAATGATAAGGGATTCGATAAATCCAATAACTCCACGGTCTTTCCTGCAAATTCCTCCAAGGGATTTTCAAATGCTTTGAAATGGGTGCAGGAAATGAAAGAGATAGAAGAGGAACTTAACGAGAAATTGAGCTTTCTTGGAGGATTTGCTGCCGCTTTCGAAGACCAAATTCACACTCATGTTGAAGTCAAGCCAGGCCACAATGGACCTTCTCTATGTGCACATAGAACATTATTGGCAACAAGGTCAGAGATCTTCAAGAACATGCTGGACTCAGATGGATGCAAAGCTGCACTCAGTAACACCATAACGCTCCCGGAATTGAACCATGAAGAGCTTGATTCTCTCCTTGAGTTCCTCTATAGTGGAGCCATGACTGCAGGGCAAGATTATGAAGCAGTGAACAATGCTGGGCACATGGATTCTTACATGATTGTTATCCTTAACGACCACAGGCGGGTTTCATTACTCACTGCTACTCTAGATGGGCCCATACCACCTGTAGGAGCTTTGAGCAGTGCTCTTAATAGGTTACAATCAAACAGACCTCTTAGAGAATTATGAGAGGTTACCAAGGGCGTTACGAACAGATTGGCGGATCGATGCATGAATTGGCTGCAAAAGTTGATGAATATGCTCGTGGGATGGTCAGTGGTTCTGGATCAACACTTTTTGAAGAGCTTGGACTCTACTATATGGGTCCTGTTGATGGCCATAACATAGATGACCTCGTCACCATTCTCAAGGAGGTTAAGAGTACCAAGACAACAGGTCCAGTTTTGATCCATGTTGTCATAGAGAAAGGCCGCGGATATCCATATGCTGAGAAAGCTGCAGATCAACAACTTCAAAGTAGGGTACCATTCGCACCTCAGGTCCACGTGCATGGCCATCTTTGGGCTATAATGCCATTTCCCATTTCACCATCTCTAATTTGGAAAAATATTCTTTTAAATCACTTTCTTTAAATAATTTTCTAGGTCTTAGTTTGTTTCAAAATAATTTCAAACTCATCCGTTTTTCATCCTTAGTTTTTTTCTTAGATTCCAAAAATCCATTTTTCCAAATAAAATTTTGCTGCCACTCTTCTTCTTGGCAAGCCATTTTCACATCTCTTTTGATTTTTTAAAATGTTTTTAAAATAAGCAAGAATCAAATTTTGTAATTCCTAATGATGGAATTTACGGATTTGGTTCATGCAAAATAAACGGGCTTTGGTGGGGGCCCTACATCAAATAAATTTTCTTCAAAATAAAACCGAAATTGAATGAAATGTCATGCATGATATTGGTGCTTCCTTATTTGGTTTAGTGGCATGTGCGACATATCTCGTGATTGTTATTATGCACTAATCCCATTTTGTGATAGCGCGTTGCCGTTTGCTGATCAGGTACGCATCCACTCTCACTTCAGTTATCCTTTGTTGCATATTCGGATATTCATATGTGCATGATCGATTCGAGTATTCATTGATGTTCTCATTGGTTGCCATGTTAGCTTCATTTTATTAGTAGAGACCCGACTTTAGGGACTTAGAGGGGTGCTACGGTCTTTACCGTACCTTCCCGATAAGTAACCTGACCCCCGAACCCGATCCGGTTTTTTTCGTAGATCACCTTTTCCAAAACAAGGAGTCACACTTAGGGTTTTTCTTTCTTATTTTGTTTACCCTTTTAAAAATAAAACAAAAATAAGTGGCGACTCCAAGTCATTTTCAAAGAATCAATAAAAATCAATTCTTCAAATAAAAATCGAGCTCGCCATCGAGTGGGAAACGCATTGAGCCGAAATGCGGGGTCCACAATAAGTTATCTCATTATTTATATTCAATTAATATGAAAAATAAATCTATCATCTTTTTATCTCGGATATATTAATCCTAAATTAAGGTCGAAAATATATATATCTCATATATTATAAATTTATTTTTCAATCATTTTTTTATATTATAAAATTAAATCTTTGGTTAAAAAAGAATCAAAAAATATTTATAAAATGTATTGTCAAATAATATTAATATATGTATTATTTTTATATATTAAATAATATAATATAAAAAGATTTATAAAGTTTAAATACTTTAATCATAAATATTGTTAAATTATAAGAGAAATTTCAAAATTTTTTATATAAAAAATATTATATTATAATATAATTTTTTATATATATTATTTATTTTATATAAATAAGCAAACGTTAGCTGGCAACCACCAAACGTATCTTAAAGATGTCAATAAAATGTTTAACGCATGAATTCAATTAATTTGGAGGAATTAAAATTCCTTGGAGCAAATGGAGTAATGACCAAAAATAACTTATTTTAGGTAATATTAAGTTTATAAATATTGGAGTAAAAACCGACAATAATTGGGAATAAAATTAAAAGATTTAAAGGGGTGATGAATATGAGGTGATTAATCTAAACCCATAATCCAGTGGGTTGTTACGATGTTCATATGTCAATGGAAACCAACCAAACAGCTTGTAGTTGGAAACTGATGCTACACCAAAATTCAAGGGGGGCATTTTCTATACTACAAGGGTTTGAAATGGAAATCCTGTTTCCATTTTCTGAGGGTTACAGTAACAACCAATACATCCTCCTGAGTCCTGAGCAACCAATCAACCAATCAAAGAATTGCTGTACATTGTCCTACTCCTGCCTACTTTCAGGTTTATTACACAACCACTGTTCAACACAAAAGCCCCTCTTCTTCATTCTCCAAATATCCTTCCCCCATCCCCCATGACGGATCAGCTTCCAGTAATCATTCTGTTCTACAGTACTGATTCTACAACATCAGCTCCAAGTCACTTTCTATAATGCCTAAAATTCTTTCATCTGTGTAATCTTCTTCTTTCCCCTTCTTTTTTTCCTCCAACCATTCTATAAGGGCGTGATTCCACACATTGGTTTCATGCCAAAATTCAAACATTAGTTTCCCTGAGCCTCCCCGGTGTTTTGAAGCCTCACTTGCTCATGAGCTTTCAGTGCCTCTGAAGTGAAATTCTCCAAAGCCTCAAAAATAGGGATCAGACCTGCTTGCAAACTGGCAGAGGCTTGCGGCGGGCACCAGTTTAATGGCCCCCTTATGCTCGGTTCTCTCTTCAGCTATTCTCTTTCTCATTGAATCCAAATCCACTCTCAGATCATCCAGTGGTGAAATTCCGCTTTCAGAGGCAACAATTGAGACCGCTGTTTTCTCTGACAATGCATCTTGCTCATGGTCAATTCTCTTCATCTCCATGCGAAGTGTTTTTAGCCTCTTCTGAAAATCCTTTGAAAGGTAATCTACTTTGAGCCTTTGAACTTGCTCCCCGTCCTGCCTGTCCCATAACTGGTGCAATTTCATAGCAAAATCTTGCAAGGCATCTGCTACTGCAGCTTCTGAAATTCTTTCCATGGATTGGTACCAATCATGACACATTACGAAGATTGCTGGAGCTCCAATCCGGCCTGGAGAGAAGGGGAAAATTCCATCATCCGTTTCTTCAGGTACATGAAGAAGGCACCTCAATAGCCACCCATTCAAGGACTCAACATAGCTCTTTTGGATGTTAACCCAATTGTTAAAACGGGTGCACCAATTCAGGAGCTCCATTTCGAGTTCTACAGTTGCTCTCAAGCTCAAATCTCTTCTAAAACCTGTTCGTGCTTTCAGAGTGCGAGTTTTACTCTCTAATATGGCTTGGAACTGCTTTTGATGACACTTGAGCATGGACTTCCACATTCTGATCAATCTACAAAATATAATGTGATTTGTCACTTAAATGTGCTTTCAGAGTACATTTGCTAGTTTAGATCAACGTAGAACAACAATTCTTTTTTCTTGTTTGCCAATCAAAAAGAAACAAAAAAAGAAGGAAAAAACATCAATGTACAACAACAATAATCACTTGTGAGAAAATCAGGGCTTTCAGACTTGGAAAACAACAAAATTTGGGGGCCCAAGGGTCATTCAATTATGAATATGTATTTGCAATCAAATGACTCATTGGTATTAGCAGAAATCCCACATGCTCTTTTCTCCCCTCTCTAAAGAAGCTTTGTGATTCTAATAAATGTTTGGCCTGGCATTTTATGCAAACTATGGTTTCCTTTTAGCACTCTATTATTGATGTTTCCACTAAAATTTTATTCAATTACCACAGAACTTAAGATTCAAACTTTTTCTAGTTATTCACACACAATATGACTAACTATTGTATGGCAGACAGATAATCTTTCATGGAAAGATTACAATTAAGACAGCAGATCACACCCCAAATTGAATACAATTACAAAAGAGAGCCTAAATTTGGCAAGATGACACCAACAGGTATTTTGTAACCAAGAGTTCAATGAAGTCAAATCACAGCACTGCAGCAGTGGGCACACAAATTTCAGTAGTGAAGTTCAGTGAAAAAGAAATCAATCCTCACATTCTTGGCAATGACTGTGAAAGCCACATTTATGCTGATTTGGAAGCAAACTTCAAGGGTGAAACCCATCATAATTTTAATAATTTAAATTTAACTATTAAAATGAAATTTAAAAAAAAAAAACAACAATAAGGGAGGAGAGAGAGAGAGCACAATGGAAAAACATGTCTGGGATTACATCCTATATGGGTTCTAGCACATATATGGATCCATACAATGAAGGCCCATAAACCATGAGAATAACAAATGTAAACTAAACAGAGAAGAGATGAAATTTAGTTACTGTACCCATGAATCAATTCGGTGAGTAGGGGCTGCAATTCTTCATCCCTCAACTTGTGTATCCTGCCTGAGATTGCATCAACAGATCTGATACAAACATTAATTTTTGTCAGCAACTTTCTTATTGAAGCCTGGGTAGCATCAATTTTACTGGACTCAGCTCCTCCGTTATCCAAAGCTCTAAGCCTCCTGCACTTCTTTTCATAGATAATCCGAAGCCTTTCCTCATCCTAAAATCACCAGAACGCATAACAAGTAAAGCAAGATTGCACCAGAACTGCAATAATATTAGCACCTTAATCCAGAAAGCAGAGCAATGTAAACAGAAAAAGATAAAAGAGAACTAACAGATCCACAATTCGTATCACAATACAAGAAGTAACATTGAATTCAAATCTGAGATTACTTTTCTAATTTTTCCCAGCAAACTTTATAACATCATTAGGTTCATTTATGTCAGAACTTCTAAAATTGACACATCATAAGCCCAACAATAAGTTGATTCTAATCACAGAATCACAACTTTGAGCATTGGAATTTTCAAAGATTTATTAAAAGAACCCCTCAAATAAGTACATACTGAACACACAGTGACCAGCTACAGGAGTTTTTATTGTGAGAGTGGAGAAAATAAACAAGGGAAAAGAAGAGAAGATAAAGCTGGAGCACTTTCTTCAGTTATTTTTGTGAGAGTGGAGACTTAGTGAGGAGAAATGGTTGGCCTGATCCAAGTCCTTTGGTAAAACACTTGCACCTTGGCAGAACTGTTGTACACACCTTCCATTCAAAGTTTTATCTCCTAATATCACCCTAACTCACCCCCTTTATGGGCAAACCAAACAGGAAAAAATTGAGAGGTTTATAAATTTTCTCCTCTCTTCACCCCTCTTCACTTCCCTTCTCCTCTCTTTACTATAGGAATGGTCAAGGACAAGTAACCACTGATAGCACCTTTCCTGGCCCTTCCTCTCTAACAGAATTAAAGAGTTATCCAATCGACAGGTGACAACATGGAGATTTATTTTTCTAGGAAGTGCGGTACACCAATGGTGATCCATCACAGAGTGAAGGACCATGATACCATAAGATCATAATGATCCTAAAGCAGCAGACTATCCCCTAAAAAGCCACTGTCGAAGCAACTTAAGGACTGCATACAATTTGGTCAAGAAAGTAACCTGACAACTAGCAATCAATTGGAGGTTGATAACACTAAGAAGAAATTGGTCTTCAGAAGCTTCCAGCTCCCCAGTGTTCACATAAGCTAATCAAAGTTAACTGCACTAACAATTCCTTTGCTGGAAAAGCAATATGTATACATGTATGTGTGTGTATCAAATTCACATAAGCTAATCAAAGTTACTGCATGAAAAATTCCTTTGCAGGAAAAGCAATATGCATACATGCATGCGTGTGCATCAAATTCAAATTTTCCAAATATCTGATTATTTCAGGACATGATTTGAGTTGGATTGGGTCGTAAATCAATTCCAATTACAGAAATCGACAATCGCTTGTTTACTAGAAAGATATGGGCTTCATCCTGTCCTTGATAATCAGAGCCCAAAGAAGATAAACAATTTTTTTCTCTTTTTGAACCATGCACTCATTTTGGAAATGACAATTAGTCTCACCTACTTCTTTCCTATATTTCCCTCCTCTAATTAACTATGTTACTCATGTCCATGCATTTGTAGCAGTGTCCTTAAATTCCTAGTCATATTCATACATTGTAAATACATGCCTGCCATAGGAAAAGACATCACAAACATGATAATAGACGGAGTACCATCCTTAGAAGAGTTTGAATTTGGCAAAATATCAAGAGAAAAAACTGAAATAAATAAATAAATAAATAATGTGTCATCTGAAGGGCCAAGTATTTGAATAAAAAATGTGTCGCTTTTATACAATTTTTTTTTCTCTTTTTTTCCCCCTTTTTTGGTAGGTTCATGTCCACACACACATACCTTAACTTCCTTATATAGTTTCTTCTCCCATGCATACAACTTGTCCAAAGTTGATGAAAGTTTGTTTGGCTTCGTATAGATATCCTTCCAGGAATCCCCATAGTAGGCTTTTGCCATTTTCATTGTGCTGTAAGCCATTTGTACAGACTGACTGGATGGAAGGTGTGAAGATGAGGTTGAAGGGGCTATAAGATACAAGATCCTGGACAAGATCACTGCATGAAAACATGCAAACTCCAGTAAGCACCCAGCCAAATGCCTGTTTGTGGGATATAATCTTCATTTCTTCAATGAAGTAAATCTATCAGCTCAAAGAAAAATTCTTCATGAAACATTAAAGGAAAATATAACAGAGATTATTGGGGATGGACTAACATTCAACTTAAGAAGGTCATGTTTTACTTCCAACTCTTGTTTGTATCTCCATGAAGTAATCATGGATATTCCACTTTACAACTTCTTGTAAATGAGTAATTTTATATGATGCGCTTAAAAGATGAGTAATTTTGTAAATATAGGCTCAAGCAGGAGGGAATATCTTATAGTGTTAATTTTAAATATTTTACCCTAGTATATGTTTCTGTACATCAACACATCATAACTTCCAGAGAACAGACTAGAGCAGGAAATAGTATGGAAAACAGTTCACTGCACCGGGCGGGGGGAAGAAAAAGAAAGAAAGAAACTTCCAGAGATCAGAATTGAATAAAAGAAGCAAATAACATCAGAAAAGAAGGTAGAAAAGAAAGTAAGGAATACTCATTAAAATGTTAATATTTAACACTCAAGCTGCTGATGTGTTTCCCCATCATTTTTGTGAGAATCTTCATGTGTTTTATTATGCATCCCCATTTGCAATCTCTTCTATGAAAAAAAAATACGTTGTTCCTGTTTCCTCTGGAAAAATGTTGAACTCTTCAATGATAACCATTCATACAACTACAATCTCTAGGAGACATTAAAGATGTATTGGTTAGTATATCAGAGCTGTCCAATAAAAGACAATAATCAACGCAATTGATAGGAAGCATAAAAATAAAATTGAACTCAAAGCTATATCTAGGATTACAGATGGCAATAGCAAAACCTTAAGCAATAGAATAACAAAAAAGAGATGCAAGAAATACAGAGGCAGCTGCTCTGGAACTGGTTATGAAAGGTGCTACAAACATTTTTTCGGGAACAGAGAGTATACATGCAAATAAATTTTAATAGTAACTCTATCTATTTCTCATTCTAAATTTCGGAAGAACGGTTATTTTCAGTTCACCTTTTCACAGGATCTTTCCACTCAGAAGGCCATAAGGCTCAGAGACAAAAATGTTTTTCAAAATCCCTTTCATCATGATCATACTGGTGAAAACATTAGTAGCAGCATGTAATTCAATACGTCTTTAAATTGACGGTGCATTGGAGATAGTGTCACAACACAAAATTAATAAGCAATGAAAATAACCACTCAGGCAATTTATGATAAAGAAATAAACTGCAATAATCGAAATCCAACCTTTAAATACAGTGCCTCTAGGCTGATAAGGCAACTTGCCCACCTCGAGCAACATTGAAACCTCTTTCCCATAACCAGATGCTGTCTCAAATTCATCCCTGATTTCCTTGACAACCCCTGAAGGTCTCGTGTGCCATGGGCAGACAATGTCGTCATGCTACTCTGTTTGGAGGATTCAATATCATGCACTGATGCCTCTTCAAAACTGACCGATTTTTTCTTTGTCGACCCCTCTTCAGAGCTCATCGATACAATGGTATCAGGGCTGCTCTTTATCTCTTTTCCTTCTCTTCCTTGGGCTGATTGCGTGTTCTCACTCTTTTTTGATGGCACTGTCCATGAATTGTCTTCACCACGCTTCACTGGTACTGCCCTTGAAGTACCTTCGCCTGAATTTCTATTTACATAATCATTCAATTTCTTTTCTTTTTGGTGAACCGCTTTCGTCACTTCTTGCTCTGTTTCATCTTCCAAATCGGGAATTCCCTCTCTCTCCCTCACTTCCTTCGAATCAGGACTACTACCTGCAGCTGATCCGTGTCTACTCTGTGAATAATAACTTGGGTAAACACTATCATATGAATCAAATGGATTCAAAAAGTCCCAGGCAGAGACCTTGGGTGAAGGAGGGGATGGTGGAGCAGCTCGAGGACTCGGTTGTGAATTATAATGAGGATCCCCATAGTACCCTCCATTCGCGTATGGATAGCCTGGATAAGCGTAACCAGAGTTCCCCCATTGCTCATTCTCCGTTGGAGATCTTTGCACCTCCTCGTACACCACATTTGGTGGGGCAGGAGAGGACTTCATGTAATATGAATATGAATTCATTCCAGGTGGGCTCCAACCCATTGGAGGAGACGAATTATACCGCCTCTCCAATTCTGGAGAGTCCTCGATATGAATGTGACCAGATGAAGAACCCAATTCAGATTCCGACCCAGATGATAAATGCAGGTGAGACCCTTCCCCTGCGTCCTCTTCCGGCGTATGAGGCGAAACTGTATGTGGAATCGAAGTTGACGAAGACGAACCTTTATTATTACCACTATTATTCCTGTTTTTCCTCTTTCCTTCCTGTGAGGGCAACGTGAGAACCGGCGAATCCAACGGCGAAGTGGCACCAATCACGAGCTCTTCGTCGACGAATCGGCGAAGAGCATCACCAACATCCTTCAAGGATCGGAAGTAAGAAATGTGAGCGGAAGCGAGAGCGTAACGGTGCTCCGCGGCGGCCCTGATCAACTCCTTACGCTCTCTGCAAAGAGTTACCAACGGATAATCATCAACCTTGGAGCCTCCGCAGCCCATATCAAGCACCACCTCCACCACCACCACCGACAAAACCCTAATCCAAACCCTAGATCATCTCCACCAGCACCACTCGCACACATCATCGCCTTCCCTCCCGTCCATACAAATGCACAATACAAACACAACCACCAAGCATGCCGAACCCCAGCGCCTGTACACCGGATCCGAACAAGATCTATATAAACAGAAACCGAGTTCCAGAGACACACACAAACCCTAGAAGAAACACAGAAAAGTAGACGACGAAGAAATATATGCTGCAACAGAGGAGAAAGTAGACTGAAATCTGACCGTTTAGATTGATGAAATGGACTCGTTACCGTCCATGCGAGAGAGAATGAGAAAGAATGGTGTGAATCGATGAAAGAGAGAGAAAGAAAGGAAGAGCGATTTGATTGTTTTTATTGAAGTAGTAGTTACAGTGAATTGTGGGGAAAATAAAAAATGGAAAATGCATGGAGATGTGTGAAGCAGGAGAGAAGTTTTGGGTGAATTGAAAAATGGTTTGGGTTTCAGAGATGCGCAGAGTTGCAGAAGTGTCGTGGAACCCGCCATTGGTAATGGTAGTTGTCATTATTATTGAAACCCACTGTCTCTTTCTTTCTTCCTCCCTCCCCTTCTCCCCCTCTCCCTCCTTCTCTCTCTGCGGTTATTCCAACTGGAATGATTCCACGCGCCTCCTTCTTTTTCCTCTTCTTTGACCAAACTACCCTCCCGCCGTGTTTACATTGAATCGGAAATTAATTCATTTTAGAGCCGTTGCCAATAAAATCGTTCTTATGTCGTTTATTTCAAACAAGGTAGGTCTTGATATATTTTATTACTAACAATACGACAAAATATGTAGTATATGTTGTTTATGTTTGTAACCATTTTGGAAACTGTCTTTAAAATTTATTTCTTAAAAATAGTTTTCAAAAATTAATTTTGTTAAGGAATTTGGAATTTGAAATTTGACATTTTTATATAATTTTATTTATGATATTTTATTTTTAATTATTCTTCATATTTATTTCATTATTATTTAAAACAATCCTTAAAAATATAATTGAAAGTTATTATATTTCTCAAAAATAATTTTTTTTTGTTTTGAAAAATATGAATTATTTTCTATTTTTTCTTTCCTAAAAATAGAAAACTATTCTTAAAAATACTTAAAGTTGATTTGATCATATAATTTAAAAATAGTTTTCTATTTTTTAAAATAGAAAATACTCATTATTGTTTGAAAATAAATTTTAAAAATAAATTAAAATATAACAATTAAAAAAAAAGTAATAGTTTCACTAACTTTTAATTTTTAAATTTTAAAATAAATTTTAAAAATAAGTTTAAAAAAAATATGATCAAATCGATATTCTTTTTTTTTTTTTGTTTTTAAAAGCTTGTAAAAACAACTCTTAACTATTTTTTAAAAATGATTTTTATTTGATTTTGTTTTTAGATAACAAAATTAAATAGGATTATAAATTTTTAAAAACAATTTTCTGTTTTAAAAATCAAAATATTGTTTTTAAATTATCGGATGAAACCGACACTTATAAACTCTTAAATTTAAATTAAAAAGCACAGTTTTAGAAATTACAAAGAATAATAATCAGAATTATTTTAATTTTCAGGGATTACAAAAGAATGACGTAATTTACTTTCCAGATACGGCTTTCTGGAATACAATTCTTTTCAAAATGCAAAGTTTTGAAACTTTGAATCTCTTTATTAAAGAGACCACAAATATTATTCCATTGAAACGTGTGATAATGTTTTGACTTACCAGAACATTGCGGAATTACCAAACTGCCCTCCACGTGGAAAAAAATATATATCACATATATTAAAATAGAGATTAGTTGTTTCATGAAAGAGACGTGGACGTATTTATAAAAGGGGGTTGTTGTAGTTAAGTGAAGATCTGATAGACTGCCCACTTTCCACCAATCAGGAAAGCTCTTTTTAAATGGGTTGGGCTGATTCCGACCAACCGGTTGGACCCGCTGGGCCATGGGCCCACAAACCTTACCAAAATCAACTTTTCATTGGATCTTTTGGGATCTTCAACTGGATTCCGTTGTTGTTTTATTGTTTGCAAATTATTTGGACAAAAGGGTAGTTTTGTAATTTGGTATGATTGTGAGAGATTAAATGTGGTAGATTATTTATTATTTTTTTTTGTTTAAACAATAAAAAATTGTTAATTTTAAAGTGGTCGAAGGGGGCAAAGCAAATTCAATATATTCCCATTGTCGCATGCCCTTTTTTTTAGTGGACAAATTTGATTTGATGAGTGTGATCTGTTTCCTAATGTTTTAAATAAATACATGTCAAAAAATGCATTCTAAGAAGTTTGACGTGGATAATAAAAATAATATCCCGTTGGGTAATTATTTTTAAAAATTAATTTTTACAACAATTTTTTAAAATTATTAGTATTATTTGAAAACTTAAAATATTTTTAATCTATTTTTAATAATTGTAAAATTAATTTTTATATCCAAAATTTTATTTTTAATCATTATATATATTTATATAATTATAAAAAACTTAAAATAACTAAAATATATTATCTAAAAATATTTTATTTTTTATTTTGAAAACAAAAAATAAAAAACAAAACAAACTATTCACCAATTCACACATCTATTTTCCTCCTTTATTTTTATTTTTGGAGGCCTTATTTTAGAATAATAATAATTAATATTATTTCCACTTTTATTTATTTTTTAAGTAATTAAGGTAAAATGTTTAGTACAAAATTATAATTTTAGGCTCAAATTAAAATTTTAATAAAAAATAGAGGAGGATAAGTTTGAAGGCAGAAGGGCGCTCTACTCTATACATAGAATGGGGGGCTATGAGCCGGAGTTTGACCGCAGCCGTGGCTGTGATGTATATCCAAAATAATTATAAAAAAATCAGACCATTTGTCAGTCAGTGGGCGTCATCATATCATCGTGCCCGTTCATATCCTTCTTTTCTTTTTCCCGACACTTTGACTTTTGCCTGCTTGTCAAATTTTATAACCTTCCTTTTTCATTTTTTAATATTTTCTTTTATATATATATATATATAAATTCTTTTCTTTTATTTTCTTTTCCCTTAAGTTACATGGCAATTTTGCTCTTCGTTGTTTTCCCATGTATATAAGATTGTGATAATGACATGTATAGTTCAAACTACATGTGATGGATTCATTCATGGTGCTTTCGCATGCATCCCACGTGGCTGTCCAACGACGCGTTGAAATGCAAATTTTAGAATTCAAAGATTTCGTGGAGAAAGCTAGAAGCTACCACCAAACGCGGCGACATTCGGTGGAAATTTTTTGTTTTTGACATTTGGGACGTAACAAAAAGGAAGTTGGATTTAAATTTAATAAAAAAACTTTTATTAAACTTCATTTTAATTCATATTTCCATAATCAATCTAAATGAGTACACAAAATCAATGAGCTAGTTGTGGCTATGATTGATGATTTGTACATAAAGAGATTAGAGATCACATCATTTGATCACTGTTAAATTTTTTACCCCATGCAGATGATGGTGGGTGCCCCATTCTCAACCAATGGTGAAAAGCACATTATGAACGAATGAGAGAACTCCTCCTAAAAAATAAGCACAATCACAAGACATGTAGAAAACCATCTCATAAAGGTTTGAAGTTTATTTTTGAATGGGTTTTTGATCTTAATTCAACTTGGACCCGGTTCTTGTATAGAAAGGTCTCAAATTGTGAAATTTTAACCTATTAAAGAAAAGAATACCAGCTTGTATATTGCCTTTAAAAGGCTCCTAAATGCTAAAAGAGAAAAAGATGAGTAAGATGGCATCTGCGAAAATAGAATAGGGGTAGGGAGAGTCGAAGTTGAGAAAAAGGCCTTTTCATAGCTCTAATGATGGAAACCAAGCAAGGCATGGCATGAGTAGTATTTGACCCCACAAAGAGGGTAAAAATAATGAACTTTATCAACAAAAAAATGATGATAATGAAATGGGAGACCTGAGGAAAAAGAAGAGAAGGAAAGGAAAGGTGGGGTAAAGGCTTCCGCAGGAATGATGAATTCATGAGGCTTATTTTAAGAAAACAGCCCATGTGTTACTTCATTGGGAGCACACCATAATTTCTTTCTTCATTTTCACCTTTCTTTTTATGGGGGGAAATGCAGAAAGCGAGACAGCTTTGTTTGCTTCCTAGTCTTTTGAGTCAAAGCTGAAGAACATGTCCCAAACAATTTTTCAAGGATTCCAAAAGCCAAAACCATAACTTGGGAACCTCACAGACTTCCAACTTTCCCCCCTCCTTTTCATCTTTTACTAATCACTTTTCCCCAAATCCAAATTAAAGAATGCATTTTAGATGGAGCAACTTTTTCTCACAGGAAATTTTTTTTCCCTTTTTGGGTGGATATACAAGAAAAAGCTTCTACAAGTTCTACTGAACTGAGTCTCGAAATCTTCAAACCCAAAACTTAAAAGAAAATTCTACCTTCAAATAAAAACCTTTAAAATGAAAATTCAATTTTCAGCCAAACAATCTATTATATTTTTCCGACAAAGATTGTTCTATAGAATGGACGAGGCTTTTAAGTATTTCAATGCAGATGAAGCTAGTCAATGCTAGGATGTCAGTGATTTTTAGTTTGGGTATAGAAGTGGTTTAGCAAGCCTCTAGACATATCCATTAGATGTGAGTTTGTATTTAATTCATGTCCTGGGTACTCCAGAGGAATCTGTTTTTATGAGCCCAGATCAGATAAGTTAGCAAGGTTGTGGCCGGTATCAGTAATCTGCCCCAGAAGTGCAGAAGCAGATGGGCTTAATGAGAAGAAAACCATTAGATGATGCTGCCATAAGGTAAGAATTAAAGGCGCTACTAATTGAAGCTCATAGGATATGAAATTCAACACTCTAGTATAAAATTCGGCTTAATAAAATGGTCTGTAAGTGATAGTTCATTATTGAAAACCTGCAAAGAGATTATCTTTATGGAGGTATTTTCCACACACATGAAAAGCAGAGGGGCAGTACATGTTGAACTTGGGCATTCCACATGCCATTGAAATTGGAATAGGACCATTGGTAGACACATAAAAGGCAACATGAGTCCTCATTTACTCTGCAATTTTCCAAAGGTTACCCACATCTATTATCTATGTATCGAGATAAACAGAACCATGTTCGACGAATGCAAGGGAACAGCAAATGACACCATTTTAATGGTGTCCATGTAAGCAACTTGATGCACATTGCTCATGAATCAAAGGTGAAATCAAGGTTTTGAGTTTCAATTTCATGTTCTTCTTTGATGAACTAGGTGCTAATCTAAGAGGAGCTAGTTTGCATGAACTAAAAATGTCTACAGCCAGAAAAGATAATGCAAAAAAATTTGCTCTTTCCTTCCAAACCCAATCTCCTACCACGTTAGTCCATGGAAACATGAACCCTAGGGTTTGGGTTTGAGACATTTCAACTAATCAGAGTAACCCTGATGATATGGGTTTCTTTACCATATAATGATGTATATCATGTATTGATGCAGTGCCACTTACTATACATAGGAAAGGCCTTGATTAATAAGCCGAAGTCAATTTCCATTAAATAACTCAGCAAACCTAGTTTCCAAACAGAGTTGTCAACAATGCCAAAACAGCAATCACAATCATGATATTTAGAAAATAGTTGGACTGGAGAGGCTTATCTGGGCTTCCACCAACCGCTTCATACTCTGCACGAATCTTCTGCTTCATAGCCTCTGACAGCTCTCTCTGCAATTCAAATAGGCAACACTATTGAATCTTATTCCTTTCTCCTTCATTTAGACTTCCAAGTTTTAGATGTGTGTTCACAGAATTTGAAAATAGCTTCATCTTGTGTTATTAAAGATACGGCAAAAGAAACATGACACTTGTTTTAATCCTGCACCAAACCATGTGAACCAGAAGAGATGAACAATTTGCACACATACAAGTTCCTTCATTAGAGTCTTTAAATCAGGAAAATGCAATATATTCTTGACAACCATTAACTAAAACAAAATTAGGAGAAAAGATCTAACCTTCCCGGATGAATACTTGGCTGCCACAAATTTCTCTGGTGCAGCTTCTGCAGGACCATCATCTATCACAATACCCTGTTCAGCAAATTCCATAACAGTTTCTTAAATAAACCACCAAATTCAGGTTCTATAATAACAGTTTCTATCACAATATCCAATTTCTTAGATTCTATTCCTGTCTACCCTACTAATTTTTGTGGAAGCCAAAAGTTCCTTTT
The DNA here is from genome assembly GCF_004353265.1 of Vitis riparia. NCBI lineage: Eukaryota > Viridiplantae > Streptophyta > Magnoliopsida > Vitales > Vitaceae > Vitis > Vitis riparia. Next base: position 2,791,007 of record NC_048448.1, on the reverse strand, counting down.
AAAGTCAAGGTCTTTGCTTGGTTAGTGGCACATAAGAAGATAAATACCAATGACATGCTACAGTTGAGGAAGCCTTTCAAAGCCTTTAGTCATGATTGGTGCATCCTCAGCAGGGGTAGTGAGACGATTGATCATCTCTTGCACTGTCCGATCACTTTAGGTTTGTAGCATAGGATCTTTTCTCAAGCGGGGATGGATTGAGTTCAGTCAGGCAGTATTCACGATATGATGGTGATCTCCTTCAAGTGTTTTGGGAATTCTAATAGAGGCAAGACTCTCTAGAGAATAGTGTCTTTCTTTATTGTGGATTGTGTGGAGAGATGGGAACGCTAAAATTTTTTAGGATACTTGGAGGACGCTAGAGTTGAAGTGGGATTTTCTTCAGTTTTATGTTTCTTTTTGGGCTTACTATACAAACATTTTTAAACTCTATCCTTTGAGTGTAATTCAGCTTAACTGGCCTTCGATTTGCACACCTTAGGGTTGGGTCTATATGTTCTAGGTTCATTATACGTGTATAGGCCTTTTGTCTTTTTGTATGACACTCCTTGTTTAGAGGAGGTTTTCTCAGTTTCTTGATCAAGTTTGTACATCTTGGGGAGGACTTCTCATCCTTCTCATGTTTTTCTATTTTAATACAATTGTTCATTTCTGATCAAAAAAACAAATAAATAAACCACCAAATTCCTCGTTTTCCTTTTTCCTTTTTCAATATTCAAGATTGAGTTTACTGATGTTGAAGAAATTTTTAAGAAAACAGGATGGTTAATAATTGTTCAGGGAGTTGGGGTTGCATGCTTTTGTGTCTCCTGAGAAGGCTGGGATGAGAAACTGGGATGGGGAAAGAAACTGTTAACATACCATAAAGCAAACAGAACAAATCACTTCGATTATTTTCAGCATAGGTGCAAAATTGGTATCGAGGAGTTATTTTGGCATAAAAAATGTCTTTAAATTCCGAAATTCATTGAGAAGAAGTTATGAAAACAAAAGATGCCAGTTCAAACAAGCAGCATTTGGCCAGATATTTGGGAATAATTTCAAAAAAGAATAAGATCAAGAAATGATTTGAACTCAGATGGACCATACATGCCAGAAAAATAACAAGGGTAATGCTTCCCTGGAAACGCATATGGCATAAGGGCCTCAGAAATTGGTCTATATTTAGGCAGTTGATCAAAATTTGTCTATATTTAGAATCTGCTAAAGTTTTTGAAGAATGCTGTGAATAGAAACAAATTGCACAAGCACCAAAGGCTAACAAAATACCCTCAGGAGGATCAAATTTAGCTCCAAGGTTACTGAGTTTTGCATGGGCTTCAGCATAATCTTTGAAAAATGCTTCTTGATCTACCGCATATTTCTCAGCATATACCTGCCAAGTATGCAACATTTCATTAAAAAAATAAAAAATAAAAAATAAAAAAAATAAATGATGATGCACACCATAACTGGCTTCCCCAGAACATCAATCTGTTTTACCTTGAAAGATGGATCTTCGAAAAGAATAGCATCAGTTGGCAACACAAGTAGTTCTTCATCTATTTTTTCTTTGATGTCCTATATAAGATCACACACAATCAGCAAAATGAAGTTCTATATTTCCCCACAATCCACCTAAACACCCAGGTCTTCTTTCCTTAAATAATAATACAGGTTGTTCTGGTTCCACACCTTGAAGTAAGAATTATCAAACTTCAGCCATTGCACTGTCCAGGACTGTCCTCCTGGTGCCCCTGGTCCATCTTTCTGTCAAATAACAACAGTTGAATTAAATTCCTCAGAGTTCATTATTATCATTACTAGACTAGTTCATTAATTGATTGTCAACCAATTTTCAACTCACGTCCCATTGGAAGTAAGCAATGTTTGCAATTGTTTATTGTATACATTCTAATAGAAGCAAAATCATTAACATAAAACAACCAATAAACATGCAGACTGCAGAGTTCAAGGAGCACAATAGAGGAATGTCTGGAGGATTGGAAAGGTCTTGCATGAAGCTGAAAGATATGGTTCTCAAGTCATTATTTTGGTGGTCAGGCAGGGATAAGGGACTTTATCTGTTGCCTTTCTTGGGCTTTGTAGACAGTGGGAGGATTGGTTAGATTAGTAGTGTTGTAAGCAAGTTTTTTGAGCACTTCTTATATACATCATCTGTCCATGGGCCACACCCCTTCTTTTTGTTAGGCACCTTTTAAAACATTCTGATCTTTTTTTTTTTTGATAAGTTTTAAAACATTCTGATCTATTGCCCATCCAAAAACAAGTATCACAAGGAACAAACAAAGGAAAAGTAGTGAATTGTGATGCCCAAGTGGGATAGTATAAAATGTGCAGAGCATAGCATAGCAACCCTGCATCACTAAATATCCTGGATCATATGATGATAAGAGCATACAACTAATATCAGTGGGTGGTCACTGAAAACCACTAGTTCAGTTACCTAAACTGCATGTAATTAAGCAAAGCTATTTCCACACTAGATTATAGTGGATTAACTCTATCAATGGTTAGCCACATAGAAATGATCCTAAGACAACGCCTCTTCCCCTAAATGATTAGCAAATCTCCTTTTCAGGGTAGATAAGGGAAGACGAACGAGTGAATCTTTACCTTTAGTAGGTTTAAAGAAGAGAATGTTTTAATTGCTCTTCACAATGACTACAGAAATCATTTCAAAACGAGTGAATCTTTACCTTTAGTAGGTTTAAAGAAGAGAATGTTTTAATAGCTCTTAACAATGACTATAAAGAAATCATTTCAAATCTTCTATGATGGCTAATTAGCAGATTTTTCATACTAACACTTCAGTAGAAAAAGCTCAAATGAGAATACAGTTGAGGAATTCCAAACTTGAGTTGCCCTTAAAACTGCATTACT